>NW_027417206.1:0-113492 GCF_009905375.1 Apium graveolens | reverse complement strand
TCCAACACACGAAACAAAAACTCTGGTTTACCAAATAGCTAAACAGAAACTTAACATTCCAATAACTGTGTGTTTTCCACTGAATTCTATTCAACTGTTATTCCTACCATCCCTCCATCAATCAATCTTCCAAAAAGTGCTCCGTAACAAAAACTAAAACTAAAAGAAATTTTGCAAATAGATTCATCCATCACACTCGAACATATGCATCACTGGATCATATTCTACACTGAGCAGAAACAGATAGTGCATTCGTATTGGGATTTTCTAAACTTACTATGTAATTATATGGATTAAGAGAGAGCTTCCATATTGAGATATGTTAATAAGCACTATGCATTATGTCCATCAGAGGCAACTTTAAGCAGAACATCAAAAGGATGTAGTCATTCGTATAGTACCTGAAGAAACTCCAAATGTCACAGCGAAGGATCTCTAGGCAGGAACATAACCTTGTTATGGCGTCACCACACAGATTAGACACGTTGAATTTTAATACCAATTACAGCCAACAAACCTCATTATCATATCAAGAACCTGCACAATATGCAAAACATAATATAAGATATGATACACAGACTAATAACAAGATGAAATAATCATTCCACAGCGCTAAAAGCTCGACACTTGAAACTTCTTCGAAGAAAGTGAATAAAAAAAAATAAAACCTAGGGCTCAAAATGGTCTCCATCGAGGCCTGACTCAATGTCTTAAGCTTGACAGTCTACAAGTTTTATTAAAAGATGCAAGATTATACAGCAAAACATCATTATTGTATGCTTAAACAGAGACATATATACCCACATATACAAACACACACGAAGGTTTATATCTATGATGAAAAAAAATATTAATTAACCTTATAACAACGAACATAATTGGCTTCATCTATACGAACAACACAATATAGTAAATGATGAGAGAAATAAAACTTGAGTTCAACGTTAGAGACTTGTTTGAGTAAAGAGAATCTAAAGCCATAGGCATAGATCATACATGTCGGATATTGTATTTTCACATTCATTTGCTTCCATGGTACATGATTTTTTAATCTGGTAATTTATTCCTTTCGTACATGGTATCAAATAAGTCCCGCCATCAATATCCAAAAAACTCAATGCTGGTATGCATTTGAAGTTCCTAGTTATAAGTGGTGATTTTCTAGATTCAGGTGTTTATATTTTTACTGAGGATGAATTTTTTGACATTGAATATCATTTTCACAAGCTTCATAGCGGACTTCAAAGTATATCATACTTCTTTATATCAACCTCCAATAAATTAAAAGCAATGTATAGACGATGCAACATATTTCTCCTCTATACAGAAAGATTACCATATCTTTGAAGTACACACTCTTGTGCCAAACAAGTATCGCATAACTAACACACATTTTATCCAATTTAATCACAAAACTAAAAGCAACAATACGGCCGGCGGCATCAACACATCATTTCAAATCCACACACACAATATATATACCTGGATTTCCGACAGCAGAGCTAGCAGGACCATCAATAACACTAAACTGATTCTTAATAACAGCCGGAAGTGGAAGATCGTCGTCGTTTAGCGACCAGTGACTGGTGGTTTAGCGGGGGATATCGTCGCCGTTTGCTGAAACTTTAGTAGGCGCCATTAGATCTTCGCGAATTGAAAATTGGTTGAGAAAATTAGATTGGTTTCTACGGCTTTGTGTTTTGTGTTGTTTGTATTGAGAATGGAGATAGTCGAGTGTATTAAGAGTGGAGATAGTCGAGTGCTTCATACTATAAACACAACACCGCTCTAAATCAACATCACAAAAACCTCAATAACATACAATCTTTAATCCTGAAATCGAGCAAATATAAAATAACACAAAATCAGAGAGAGACACGGTGGGGTAGTACCTTAAAAACCCTAGCTCGGATTCATGAGATTTTACTAATATAAAACCCTAGCTAATCTAATTATCAATTTGTGAGTTAGTACTTTAGGATGATTCGGTTCAATTGAAAGCTGAGAGAGATATGTGAGAGCTTCTTGGAGAAAGAGATGTTTAGAGTTAGAGAGTGTAAAATTTTGACAATAAACTGTAGCTTCTTTAAAAAAAACTGCCGCCTTCTCCAAAAAAATGAGCCTACTTTATCCCGCTTATGGAGAGCCCAATGAGAGCCCCAATAACTGTTGGTTAATTTCAATTTTTTATTTTTTAATTAATTTTTTGTTTAAATAGTGTTCAATTTTTTATTAATAAAAATTATCAGTTATAAAATAGTACAGTTTAAAAAATTTTAAAAAATTATTTTATCAATCTTAGCTAATATTAATATTATTACTTAATCATATTATCAAAATTGATTAATTTTCAAGTTAAATAATTATATATATTTAATTTTTGTAAAATCTTACTTTTTTATCCATTAACACCCTATAGTAACATAAGTTTCCACATGTTACTAGTATGTAACACTTTGAAGTTATATTAACATATTATAAAGGTCTACGTTGCGGTAGGCTAAGATGAGCATACCTAAGGTAACATAATTTTGTAACACACATGATTAAACCATTGCAATAGGCCATCTATGGCGTAGTGAAAGGTGATTCTTTTTAGCTATCTCATCACCACTCTCAGTTATCTCAGTTAAGGTTGCCCCCTTTCTCTTCTTTCTACTCACCTCATCCTTTTGAGAAGATGAGGCGGTTGGTTGCCTAGCTTCTAAGGACTTTAAAGGAATGGTTGCAGCTTCAGAAGATCCTTATGGGTGTTCCTGTGTTTGTACTTCCAGGTTCAGGGATCATAGCTTGCTAGATTGATTTCCAATTCTTCTCATGTGTCGCATTGAATAAGGATAAGTCTTAAATCTTTCAATCATGAAAGGTGTTAATATACATGCTTCAAGCATGTATATTTATAAACCGCATGCATTCGTAAACCAAAGCAAGTTTTGGTGTTAATATACATGCTTTAAGCATGTATATTTATAAACATGCATTCGTAAACCAAAGCAAGTTTTGGTATCGTTGATTAGTTAAGCAAAAAAAAAACAACATACACTTATAACATATATAGAGCAAATTGCAAAACCAGACATGAACTAATATGCAAAACCAGTTTCTTTGTGCTAGCTTGTACAGAACTATGCCACAAGCATATTAATATATACAATTACAAAACTACACAAAGAGGTACAGGAAGAGCTCAAAGTAGGCCTTCATGTGATTATGCATTAATCGTTTCAAGTGAACCTTAGAACCAGTACTATACATTGAATTATTAAATTTTGAAATATTTGTGTATGTCAACTCTGAGTCTCGACACTACATTTCAACTTAATACTATACAAAGAAATGAATCAGCACTTCATTTTAAATTAATATCAACCAAGAATGTAATTCACGAGCAATATATGTAGCACAACCATCTATTGTAAGGTGGTAGTTCATTCTATTGAGGTCATATAAAAAAATTTAGCAAAAAAGAAAAGGAGCTAGGTTCAATTAAGAAATTAGCTTAAAAGGTTTCTTCAATTGTTGAAATAAAGGGTTCTCAAACACTCAAACATAACATATATTAACTGAAATTTTTTATTACAGGCAGCTTCTAATAAGAAGGGATATGCCATTGATCAACCTGTATTCAACCAGCTTGCCTGGAGGACGTCAGTTTGCATCCTTCTTCACCTTCTTCCTTTCCTCCTTGAGCTCCCCAATCGCTTCCTCCAATTTTCGCACTCTTTCTTCAAGAATTTCCATTTTGCCTGAGCACCTAGGACGTGCTCTCTGAGAAGAACTAGCCTGCTGCTGATTCTCCTAAAAATAATGCATCTACTTTAGTCTTATAAACATATAAATACAACTAAATTTTTTAGTTAAATATTATTTAGCAAACTATATTTAGAATCAGAAGGCTTGATCTTACCTCATCACTAGGCCTATTTTCGGGTACTGGAACCCTATTTTGGTTCTTCTTCAGAATGAGGAGTGTGGGATCATTTGGATCTGCAATGAAATTGTCTCTAAATCCTTCCTTTACAGCTGGAGGCACTCTTTGACATATCTTGATAATTCCTTTAACATTGGCTAAATGATATTTGAGTCTTGTAATGCCGGACACTGGGTGTGAGCAATAGTTGCACACTGCATAGGTTCTGGTACCCTTCTCTTGCTTTGTGCCATGATCCCAAGCATAGTCCACTTCTCTGTTGTTCACTGTGTGATAGATATTATAATTTTAGCATATATTCTACTAGCTTATCAAAATTCTTAAGATTTTGTATCCATTAAAAAATAAAAGAAATATTTAAATTAAATATACATGCTTGTTCTGTTTTTTCTTTAAAGTAACTTTTGAAAAATAAATTTTTAATGACACATATTGTCCACATTTTTTTAAAAATCAAACAAACAAATAAAAGTAAAATAGTGCATTCACCGGTAACTAAAAGTGATTTTTTTCAATAATTATAGTCTTGATATCAATAGAATTGTATAGATCATTAATAATTACAATAGAATGTATTTTACAAAAAAAAGAAAAGGAAATTAATTTACTTAATTCTCCGCCCCAATAATGTTAAAATTATTTGTTATAGTATACCCAAAAATAACTTTCAATTGAAAAGGATAATTTTATAAGATAAGTAAACATATAAAAGTTGAAGAGTATATTATCAAAAAAGAATACATGTGCAAATGCATATAGATTAAAAAATATTATTGTAGAAGTCAAATTTTTGTAATTTTTTTAAAAAAATTGTAAATTTAGACACTAAACAAATTAAACATGTTTACCTGAAAATTCAATCAATTTTATTTTATGATCAAATAATAACAATTCATTATAGACAACAATTGAAAATGAAGCAAAGTTCTTGACTGATAATGATATTTTTATGATGTATATATAATTGGTATAGAAAATGATCAAAATAATATAAATAATGATAGATTAATGATGAATAAAATCGGATATGAAGTATAAACTGATGTTAGGATTCTAACTTACTAGTTGATGGTGATGCTGGAAATTGATGGATCTGACTAAAAAATCAATTGATTAGTACCATTGAGATTTAAAATTAATTGAGATATGAGTTTTGGAACAATTGATGAAGAAATATAAATAAAAATAGGACAAAGAAATGTTTAGGGCGGCAATACCTTACCCTTCAAAGTATCTGGTATGAGATGGTACCCGGACTATGAATTTAGGACAGAAACCTTCAAAGTCTCTGGTATGAGATGGTACCGGACTATGAATTAGGACAGAGAAATATTTGATGCCGAGAGTGAGCAACTTGTATGTTACCCTCTAGAACGTTTTTATATTTATATGAGTCACACCTTGACTAATTAGATTAGGGATTGAATATTATAATATAACTATAATATGACTATTTTAGCCTCCCGATTTTATTTTAAATTACATGAAAATATTCTTATTTATTCTATTTTTTTTTAAATATAAGTGATAATTTTTATTATATAAATTAGTTCATTTATTTAATAATCAACTGTTATTTATATTTCCTTAAACTAGGAAAAATTGTACATAGAAAATCAATGAGTAATAAAAAAGTAAGAATTAATCAAAAACTTTAACATTGTACAAACAATGATTTATGAATTAATGAAAAAAGTGGGCGTAAAAAGAATTTTTAATAACTTTTAATTACTTTTAAATTTATGGTTAAATTTCGTTGTTGAACAAAACCATCATCTTATATTTTATTAAAATCTCTTCAAATTCACTGAATTACTAAGATAAAAGGTACGTATAACCAAATTCATGATATAAGAAAAAAATTATTCTCTTAAAATTACTAAAAAACAAGGAACCCATTTAAACATATTGTTTATTATCGTAGATATACAGTAAGATATTTTAGAAATAAATATTATTTAACATGATTGATAGTGGAATAATAAAATAAAGTAAATAAATGGTTAGTGTAAAATAGTATACAAAGACATATTAGAGGCATATATAAGTTGAATACTACTATTTTTTATTTTTTTTTTCAATTTTTGAATTTATATTATATAAAAATTTTGAGTTTATTAGTTTCAATATTAAACTTAATAATAATTTCAATTATATAATACAATAAAAGAGTGTCAAGTTATGAAAATTAAAATTTCATTCAATATGTAAACAAATCACATTTTTTTGGAATGAGAATAAATAAATAAATAAATATATATATATATACATGTTTATCGATAATTTGTAGAGAGTAAAATTAAATTGTTACTGTAAAGTTTGCAACAGATTTTACATGATATAATTTGTTGTGCAAGACATGCCTGTAACTCAACAAGACTAAGTCAAATTGACAACCCTAAGTAAGTTGTATTGTTATCTTAGTTTGTATTTGTACTTGTAACATTTTGAAGTCTCTAAAAATGCAAAGGAGCATACTGGAGTCTTTTTTCTTAAATAGTATCAAGCCTAAAGATTATATCTGGGAGAAGATCAAGAATATCATGCCTCATAAGAATTTTGAAGAAGTTTGGAGTTGAATAAATCTGTTTGGATAAAAATACTCTAAGTTATCATCTCTACAAATCACAGATTTAGTGTTATAGATAAGTCACTCGAGAACTCCAAATGACTTATCGAGAAGTCAGGAAAGCTACTAGAGAACTCAGAGATATCGACGCCCAATTGTAGACATGAAGTTTGGAGATATCGACAAGTGATTTCCTCACTAGAGAGCTCAGAGTTATCAACAAACCAACATTCATTAGAGAACTCTGAGTTATCGATAAGTCAAAGTCCACTAGAGAACTCAGAGATATCGATAAGTCAAAATTCACTAGAGAACTCTAAGGTATCGACAAGTCAAAGTGAAGACATGAAGCTGAGAGACCTCGACAAGCCAAAGTCTCTTATAGAGAACTCAGAGACCTCTACAAGTCAAATTCACTTTAGAGTATTAGAGATCTCGATAAGTCAATATACTTATCGAGATGTCAAGATCTGTATATGTCTAACTGAAGATCTCGAGGTAAATTCTCAAAGTACAAATTACAGACCAATTCAATATCCAAGATCTATAATCAACAAATAATCCAATCAGCCGGATTGACAAGTCTACAAAAAGCAGCTTGAAGGATGTGCAAGATCAGTGGTGAAGATTAACTGACAAAGAAATCAAAGTAAACACAGGATGCTAAAGATATGTTAAGCCAATCATTATGAGTACACTCAGCTGGAACTGCCGAGGGGTGGGGCTCCCTGGGAAATTTCAATTCCTATCAGATGTTGTATCAAGAAAAGCCTATTTTTATATTTCTGTGTGAAACTATTGCTAGGAAGTCGAAAATGGAATGGATTCAAAGTAAGCTAGGGTACAAAGGTTTGTTTGTGGTTAAACCACAGGGTCGAAGTGGTGGACTTGTATTATTATGGAAGGAGAGAGACCAGGAAGGTTATTAGGTTTTTCACAAAATCATATTGACGTAAAGGTCCATATTGAAGATATGAAGAGTGGCGTTTGACAGGGTGTATGGAGAACCTGTTAGAGCTCAACGTAGAAGAACATGGAACCTTTTAAGAACCTTATCTAGAGATGCAAACTTACCTTGGTGCGTGATAGGGGATTTGAATAATGTTGTCTCAGTGGATGATAAAACTAGGGGAGCTCAATATGCCAGCTAGTTAATAGAGGGTTTCAATGAAGCTATACAAGACGCACATCTCAAAGATATGGAGCTGATGGGGCATCAATTTATGTGGGAAAGGGGTAGAGGTACGTCGAAAGATACAATTTGGAGGGCTCTTTGTTTGATCACAGTCCTATCTTTCTAGTTCCTCAGGTTAAAACTAAATCTGCTGCTCAATATTGTTTTAAATTCGAAAATGCATGGTTGACTGAGCGTATGTGTGAGCAATTAGTGAAAGATGGCTGGAATGAGAATAATGTGGCTAGTGTGCAATAAAAGGTGAAGGCTTGCAGTGATAGGTTGTCAGTGTGGGGAAAAGAAATCTGGAAATTTTAGTAGGAGGATTAAAGAATGTAAGGAGAGTTTGAAGCAACTTCGAGGGAACAGTGATAGGGGGTCTGTGGAAAGATATGATGCAGTAAAGAAACAGTTGGCCTCTATTTTGAATCAACGAGAGATCTTCTGGCGCCAAAGGTCTAAGCAGTTGTGGTTACAAGCTGGGGATCAGAACAGCCGATTTTTTCATAAGTTAGCTAGTAATCGTAGGAGGAATAATCAGATTCATAATCTCAAGGATACATATGAAAATTGGGTTGACTGGGAATTTGGCTTAGACACTTTGATGGAAAGGTATTTTAATGATCTGTTTCGTGCAACAGAATCAGACTGGAAGGAGGTGATCGAGTGTATTCCTACTATAATAACAGATGCTCAGAATGTTAAATTTTTAAAGCCAATTGAGGAAGAGGAGGTGAAAAGAGCACTGTTCCAAATGAATCCGGACAAGGCTCCAGGCCCGGATGGAATGACACCTGCATTTTTTCAAAATTATTGGAAAATTGTTGGTAAGGATATTGTTGACATGGTCAGAAATTTTTCAGTAATGGTATGTTATCCAATAGTTTGAATGATACAAATATTGTATTGATTCCTAAAAAGAATTGTCTAGTGTTTATTAGCGATTTACGACCTATATCATTATGCAATGTGTTAGCTAAAACTATCACAAAGGTTGTATCTAATCGGTTAAAGGAAACTTTGGATTCGGTGGTGTCGGAGAATCAGAGTGCATTTATGTCAGGGAGACTTATCTATGATAATGTCATGGTTTCCTATGAAGTCATGCATTACTTGAAGCGGAAGAGACGAGGAAGGGAGAGTCATATGGCACTTAAGCTTGACATGAGTAAAGCTTATGCCAGAATCAAGTGGGCATATCTGAAAGTTATGTTGACTAAAATGTGATACAATGACTGGTGGGTTCATTTAATTCTTCAATTGTATGTTCAGTGTCATATAATATCACTCATGCTAGGAGAGAAATTGGTCCTATATATCCTAGTCGGGGTATTAGACAGGGGGATCCTTTATCCCCTTATCTTTTTATCTTATGTGCTGAAGGTCTATCCGCTTTACTTCAAAGATATGAGCAAAGGAAATGAATTCAAGGTATCAAGGTCTGAAGACAAGCTCCTAGCATTTCACACATGCTATTCGCTGATGATATCTACCTGTATATAAGGCAACTGAGGAGGAGGCTATGCATGTCTTGAGGCTATTACAGAGTTTTGAACGTGGTTCAGGGCAGAAGGTGAATTTGTCAAAATCATCTGTATTTTTTAGCACTAATACGAGTTAGAATAACAGAATACAGTTGTATCGGTTGCTTCATATGGAGGAGGCTGGTGAAGGTGGTACTTACTTGGGGCTTCCAAATATGATGAATAGAAGCAAGGTTGCTACGTTGGGTTTTCTAAAAGATAGAGTTAAAAATCGAGTTCTGAGTTGGGATGAAAAACTTTTCTCTCAAGGTGGAAAGGAGGTGATAGTAAAATCTGTTATACAATCGTTGCCATCTTACGCCATGAGTGTATTCTTATTGCCAATGAAAATAACGAAGGATCTGGAGTGGTTGATTTCGAAGTTCTAGTGGAATTCGAAGAAGAATGCAACAAAAGCATAAATTGGATGTCCTATTCTCGTTTGAGCAGACATAAGTCGAATGGAGGTATGGGTTTTGTGATTTTCGAGATTTTAACCTGGCAATGTTAGGTAATCAGGTATGGAGATTTCTTACAAAACCTAATAGTCTGGTGAGTAAAGTATATAAAGCACGTTATTTTCTAAACGAAAATTATTTGGATTCTTCTGCTGGCCACAATCCGAGTTTTGTTTGGCGTAGCATATGGAAAGCAGGGGATGTTGTGAAAGCAGGTGTTCATTGGGTAGTAGGTTCAGGGGAAATGATAAATATTGGGACAACCATGGTTATTGGATGATCACAATCCGTTTATTACCTCAGACTCACCAGCTTTGGCTAATAACAAGGTATCCTCAATCATGTCGATGGAGCACAGGGGGGGGATGATGAAATTTTAAAAGACTTGTTTAATGATAGGGACCAAGACTGCATACGAAGTGTGCCGTTGAATGAAGATATGAGGCAATATAGAATCTATTGGAGTAAAGAGAGTTCAGGTGAATATTCCGTTCGTAGTGCTTATCGATTGTTGCAAGTTCAAAAAGCTCTTTGGAGACAGGAGGATAATGATAGCTTCTGGAGGAAAATTTGGAAAATAAGGGCTCTGCCGAAGGTTTTGAATTTAGTTTGGAGATCATTGTCTCAGTGTCTTCCAACTATGATGCTTTTGCGTCAAAAACATGTCAGAGTAGAAAGTAGTTGTCCAGTTTGCAGGAGAGAGAATGAAACCATTAGCCACGTGTTTATGAGATGCCCTATAGCTCTGCAATGCTGGCAGTTGGTTACTCCAGGGTTCCAATTGAGTGCAGAGGACGAGATTTTTCACTAGTGGGACATAATTTTATGAAGCTTTGATAATGAAAAATGGGCTGAAATTGCAGTAGTTTGTTGGTCCTTATGGAGAGCAAGGAATGAGCTAGTTTGGAACAAGAAATATACTCGTATACATGTTGTGATTGCAAACGCTAAACAGTACTTTGGACAATAGAAATATGCCCAAAGTAATCTATTTTCTGTTCGTTTCCCGAAGCTTGTTGACGGAGACGGTGACAGTTCTTGGGTTAAGCCACATGAGTCAATAATCAAGGTCTCGGTGGATGCAACAACTTTTCGAGAATATAGTGGTTCCGGGATGGGAGTGATAGTCATAGACGCAGGGGGTGAGTTAATTATAACAAAGACAGTGTGCAGCACAGAGTTTTATGCCCAGAATTGGCAGAAGCTTTAGCCATTAAAGAGGCTCTCAGTTGGATCAAAAACCAAGGGTGGCAAGGGGTGATTGTGGAATCAGATTTCTTAGTGGCAGTGCAGGCAATTCGAAGCAAAGCTCCTATGGTATCTCCTTTTGGTCGAGTTATAGAGGCATGTCGTGCTATGCTTCGAGATTTAAACACAGTTTCACTATTTTTTATTAAACGATCTGCTAATGTGGCTGCTCATGAGTTAGCTCGAGTGTCATATTCTATCCCAGATCGAGTTTTCGATTGGAGTTTTGTTCCTATTGGAGCGTTTAACGCTTTGAAAGCGGATTTATTAAGTTAATAAAATTAATTGTTCGTAAAAAAAGGGTTCTTTATATCTTTTGGATGCAAATATGCATAAATACATCATTAATTTTAAATTTGAAATCAATGATACATTTATGCATGCATACCACATCATCAAGTAATCATAAATTACATTAATAATGGTGAACTTTATATAAAATTTAGGAAAGAGAGACAAAAATTAGTAAAATTAGAAATGTTTGGATGCAAAATGCAACTAATATTGGAGTTGAAATTTTATTTTAGTAACAAAAAAAATACTTCTTATACCGAACTCAGTTCTGTTCGAGCTCGTATATGAACTATTTCGAGTATCGTAGTATGGAAACTCAATTCCTCTCGAGCTTGTTTAAAATTTTCATCTATTTTTTCAAAATTCATTTTTATTATATTTGAATCAAATTTTATTTAAATTTTTTATTCTTTTAAGTGTTGAATCTTAGACGAAAAGACTTGTCTTTTTCAAAAATACCCAATTAAACTCGTTTATTAAATAACTATCTCAACTTGAATTACATCCGAGTTATATGTAATTCAAATTTTGATGTCCACCAAATTATCTTGATACGAGAAAATATGCAAGTTTGGAGTTAGTTTGTCTAGTTATTCAAATTATGCATTGGTTATAATTAAGAACTATATAATTTTTTTGTTGTATATGAATTTTTTACTAATATTTAATAAAATTTAAGGAAAAAATAAAATACACATGTACAAAGTATACGGGTAATAATCTGCATTATGTGCATCACAAGATCAAGTTGAAAATTTAAAATAATTATGTATTTATTTTAGTTTCAACTTAAAATAATTATGTATTTATTTTAGTTATTGCAAAAAGTAGTATTCAAACAATTCCGAAAAATATGATGTAACTCTTTAATAACTGCATTTTTACCTAATTCATCTCATAATTGCCCCAACTAAAAATGTCCAATGATCCAAATTAAAATTAACTTAAAGTCCTAAACCTTTCTTTAATATCTTGTTAAAAAAACCTTTCATAAATATGAATTTGGCTGATTTAACTTGTAAATTTAATATTCCAACCCTAGTTCTCACTTTCTCGAAAAAATAGTTGCTTTGGATCTGTACAAATGTGTATAGGCTAGCAACACCATTTTAGTGACACCTAACAGTCAGATGTTTATTTTATTGCAAACTTATTTCTTTTCGACACAACACAAAGCATCTATGCAACTAGATTATAAGCCGAATAAATAGAAAATATAGGCACCTGCATGCATGCGGGAAACCTGTAAAATTTTAAGCATATATAAACTGCAGGTGTTTATAAAGCAAACATGAATGCAAGTTTTGGTATCATTATTTAATTAGATAATTGGCAATTTTATAACATAGAGTAAACTGCAAAATCACATGAACTGAAATAAAAAGCCAGTTTATATTTATACATGAACTTGGCCAAAAGCATACACAATACAATTACAAAACATACCGCCGCATGGGGCAGGTCTTTCATAGGACTATGCATTGCAAATAATTTGCATTGCAATTAATTAATTGTTTTGACTGAACCATAGAACCAGTAACATAAATTCTTATATTTTGAAATATTTGTATCAGTTAAACTTGAGTCTCAACACTACATTTCAACTTAATATTGTCAAAAGAAGTGAATCAACACCTCATTTTCAATCAATATCAACCAAGAATGGAATTTTACAAGCAATATATAAGGCCAACCATTTATAAGCTAGTAGTTTATATTGAGGTTTGATTAAGAAAGCTAGAAAAAAAAAAGGAGCCCGGTCCAATTAAGAAATTAGCTAAAACGGTTTCTTCAAATCTTGAAGTAAAGGGTTCTCAAACACTTAAAAATAACACACAACATAACACAGTAACTGTAAAATTATTACAGGCCGCTTCTAATAAGAAAATGAAATGCCATTGATCAACCTACATTTAACCAGCTTGCTTGGAGGACTTCAACTTGCATTCTTCAGCTTCTTCACTTCCTCCTTAAGCTCCTCCAACTTCCTCAATTTTTCTTCTAAAACTGCCATTTTGCCAGAGCACCTAGGGCGTGCAATTTGAGAAGAACTAGCCCTGATTCTCCTAAAACAATGCAATTACTTCAGTCTTACAAATATATATACAACTAAATTTTTTAATTAAATTTAATTTAGCAAACTATATTTAGAATCAGAATGCTTGATCTTATCTAGGACGTGCAATCTCAGAAAAACTCGATTTTGTTTATTGAATAACCAACTCGTCTCGTATTAATTACATCCCAATTATGTAATTCAAATTTTAATATTGTAAAATTTGTCGATACACCTTTTATCTTGATACAAAAAATTATGGCAATTTAAAGTTAGTTTCTCTAGTTTGAAATTCTTTTAACCGGTTACAATAACTACCCTAATTTTTTTTGCCAACCAACTTGTCTCAACTCATTTAAACAGACTCATGAGCTTACGAGTAAACTCTCGATTCGGCTAACTACAAGAAAATAATGCTAAATACAATTGCACAAATACAACGAGAGTCAATTTCAACCACCTTCAGTTGAATTTAAGGGCACGACTGAATACAACCGCATGCGGCATATTTAAATACGATCGTATTACGCGATCGAATTTAGTAATAATTATGACCGAATAAATACAACCGTATTTATATGCAACCATATACAGTTGAGTTTAGGCGTGCTACTAATTTTAACCGCCCTCGGTCGAATTTAGCCTTACTAAAAAATGGAGGAAATTTTCCCGCCAACAAAATTTTTTGACACTGCTAAATTCAACCAATTTCGGTCCAATTCGATATTTGAAAATGGAGGGAAATTTCCCGTACCTTTAAAAATTTAGTTGCAAAAGTGGAGGGAAATTTCCCTCCTTTCTGAAAATTATAATTTCAGTAGAATTCAGTTGTGTTTATCTAACATGACTGTATTCGATTGTATTCAGTACTATTAAAATATTTCTTTTAAAGAAAATTATTAGAAGGCTAGTAAATATTTTGAAAAAAATTATGTATAAAAGATAGAATAAAATTAACACGAAATTTAATTTTTAGTTTTTGCAAAAAAGATCATTATGGTAAGCGCATTTTCAAATTTCTTTTATTCGCTGCATGACAAAAATTGAAAATTTATAAAAGTAGATTGACCGTACTTCTTACTAGTGTTTAGTCCCATATTAATGTTTCAATTTTTTAAAAATCTTTATGAATGATCCAACAATAAGGATGTCAAGATATATGTATTTTAGCTATATAATAAATTCTTTAGAAAAATATGAATGTATTTGGTTTGCTATTTTAAGAATCAACTAATAGTTTTATCGTACTTCTTACTAGTGTTTTGTCCCAATAATAATATTTTGATGTTTTTTGTAAATGATCCAATCTTAGGATGTCAACTAGTAGTTTGACCTGACTCGTTTAAAGACAAGCGTTTATCTTTAAACTAGTCAAGTTCAGTCACAAATTTAAGCTCATTTAACTTAAACGAGCGACGTCTCATTTAAAAATGCTTGAACTCAAATATGTTTATTGAATAACCGGCTCGTTTTGTTTATATCCCAATTATTGAATTTTTTTTTGATGTTATGCAATTTATCAATACACCTTTTATCTTTATACGAAAAAGTATGCAAATTTGGAATTAGTTTGTAAAATTTGAAATTCTTTTAACCCATTTTATCTTGATATGAAAAAGTATGCAAATTTAGAGTTAGTTTGTCTAGTCGTAATAACTACTCTAAATTTTTTAATAACTGCTAATATAGTAACAATTTTCAAAAAAAATAATATTCCAATTCTGGCTGCCTCTGTACAAATGTGTACATAGATAGTTGTACGTTGTTGCCGGCTTGCAGCCACAGTTAGTCATGTCTAACACTTCAATACTTATTTTAACGAATCCTATATCTTTACAGCAGGGCACAAAGCAATAGACATAAATAGAATGGTACTTATCTGGATTTAGATAGCTCTGAGAGTCAACACTACATTTCAACCTAATACTATACAAAGAAATGAATCAGTACTTCATTTTAAATTAATATCAGTACTGAAATTTTTTTATTACAGGTAGCTTCTAATAAGGAAATGAATCAGTACTAGGCCTATTTTGCATTAGTGATTTCTATAGGAAAAAATCTTAAACATATAATAACCAAACACATAACAGAACAAATACTTGCTTATAAAGAGTGTCTGCAATATTTGCTTTTACAGTTAATATTGGTAGGTACATATAAAGTAATGGAGTCCTAATAACTCATAAGCTTTTCTAGATTAGTTCTTCAAATGGAGTCTTGGAGTGTTCCGTACACCCATATCTACACCTCAGCATATTTTTGATGAAGGTGCATTAAAAGTATCCATGGGGTCTTCTGTAAAAACTGATGAATCCCCCATATTTTTGATGCTGTCATCAAGGTCTACCTCAGCATATAACCTCTCACCATCTAAATGGAGTGCCTGGGTGGTGAGCAAAGCTTCTTGAGCTAAGTCAATTGATTTTTGTTGCACTTGAGAAGTGGATTTAAGTGAAATTGGAATAGAAGAAATTTGAGTCATAAGAATTTGGTACTCAGTTGTGAGTGTTGGCAGCTCCCCCTGAATGAATGAGGGATCTTCAAGAGATGTGCTCTCACTGTGTGTGCCTTTCTTGTTTCTCCTACCATACACTTGAATTACTTCTTGTGCAGGCTGTGTAGACTCACTACTGGTTGGTTTTACAACTGCATTCTGTTGGGAGGATGTAGAGGTGGCTAGAGTGGTCATCTCAGTTAGTTTACTTCTTTTGGATCTTTTGACCAAACACTATACCATAAATGACCTACAGCAACACCATGAAAATGTTATAACAGGCCCAAAAAAGTGTTACCACAGCCAGAAAAAGGCCTAAGGTAACATAAAAATTAAATTGCTTTTTTTCGAGTTACCTTTGGCCCCTAAGGTAACATTATTTTTGCCCTGGTGTAACATTCATATTTTTGTTACAATAGCTGTCAAAGGTAACATCAATCTATGTCTATAGTATCACAATATTATGTTACCTTTGGACTTAGAATTTTCAAAAAAAATGGGCCACCAGTGGGGCCCACATGTGGGCCCCACTGGTGGGCCCTATTTTTTGGCCCCATTTGTTTGCAAAGGTAACATACATAATATGACAATATAGACATACTTTAATGTTACCTTTGATGAATATTTTAACAATAATGTTTTGTATTATACCAATTTCTTTGTAACATTTTTAGTACCTAATGTAACATATTTTTTTTAAAAAAATTGACAAATGGTTTGTAAATTCAACATGCCATAAAATCTGTTTTTCATCCAAGTCAACCAAATAAACAATTTCAACCAAACTCCATATCAGTTTTCATAAACCCCCACCAAATACTACAGTTTCACACAATTCACCAACTCCACATACTTCACATACTCCAAAGAGGTACTTAGTCTAGGACGATAAATAAATATCCAAAAGCTAGTACGATAACACTTGTTACTAGTATGCAAAATAAGATATGTAAAAAGGTGCACATCTGAAATCTAAAGTTCAGAGCCTCCGGTAACTGGTGTGAGGTAATTGTCATCATCACTGGTTGTGCAGAAATCTTGATAATTGATTGTGATGCCTAGATTTGCGTCGGCTATTTTCTTAAGTAACCAGGCCATGTACTCCTGCACCTTCCTCTTTGCTCATCTGCAGCCTGTCTTGGTCTTGCAACATTTTTCTTTAGCCAGTTTCTTGAGCTTAACCTCAAGATCTTTACTCATCTTCTCTTGTACATTTTCAGCAAATGTAATAGACTATTCTATAATTGGTTTCTCTCCTCCCTGAAAATGTAAATAGGATAATGCTGTAGATGAATATCTGGATAAAAACGTAAACAACCTCAATGGCTACCTGTAGCATAATAATTTTCAAGTTTAACTGCAAAAATACATTATTTCGTAAGACAATATGATGCAACTAAACATTCCTCGTAAAACAGTTAATGAACCTGAATAGTAAATCATAAAATCCCTTAATAAAATTAGCTCACGCAATTAAGAAAAATAGTATTCAAATTTACAAGCAACATTTTTGCATTAGTGATTTCTATAGGAAAAAATCTTAAACATATAATAACCAAACACTAACAGAACAAATACTTGCTTATAAAGAGTGTCTGCAATATTTGCTTTTACAGTTAATATTGGTAGGTACATATAAAGTAATGGATTCCTAATAACTCACAAGCTTTTCTAGATTAGTTCTTTCAAATGGAGTCTTGGAGTGTTCCGTACACCCATATCTACACCTGTGGTAGTTCAAATTTTCATAATTTCAAAGTCTGGACAAGAGACTAACAATGATTTGAGATTACAGGCTTATTAATTTCGAAGTCCGGACAAGAGAATTAAATACGGCGCTGAAATACATTTTTATGAATTTATTAGTTATAAACAACAGAATTGCGTGTGGAATACGCAATGTTGGACTTACAATTATGGTTAGAGCGCTGACGACACATAATTCCAGATTCAAGCTTAGAGGTAGGAGTATTTAATAGTGAGTTGGCAAAAGGGAGAACTTTAAACTGCATTCTAGTAAGTGAACAATATTGTATGTAAACAAGGTCCCGAATAAACCTATAACTTATGAAAGGAATCAGAAAATATCCAAACAAATAAAGCATACTCTATGAGTCCTGTCTATTAAGCAACATGCATGGAATAATAAACATACTATAATTACTTATCTTAATTAGCAACAAAAGAAAGCATTCCAACACACGAAATAAAAACTATGGTTTACCAAATAGCTATAACAGAAAATTAACATTCCAATAACTGTGTGTTTTCCACTGAATTCTATTCAACTGTTATTCCTACCATCCCTCCATCAATCAATCTTCCAAAAAGTGCTCCGTAACAAAACTAAAACTAAAAGAAATTTTTCAAATAGATTCATCCATCACACTTGAACATATGCATCACTGGATTATATTCTACACTGAGCAGAAACAGACAGTGCATTCGGTATTGGGATTTTCTAAACTTACTATGTAATTATATGGATTAAGAGAGAGAGCTTCCATATTGAGATATGTTAATAAGCACTATGCATTATGTCCATCAGAGGCACTTTAAGCAGAACATCAAAAGGCTGTAGTCAATTCGTACAGTACCTGAAGAAACTCCAAATGCCACAGCGAAGGATCTCTAGGCAGGAACATAACCTTGTTATGGCGTCACCACGCAGATTAGACACGTTAAATTTTAATTCCAATTACAGCCAACAAACCTCATTATCATATCAAGAACCTGCACAATATGTAAACATAAATAAGATATGATACACACACTAATAACAAGATGAAATAACCATTCCACAGCGCTAACAGCTCGACACTAGAAACTTCTTCGAAGAAAGTGAATAAAAAAAGAAATAAAACCTAGGCCTCAAAATGGTCTCCATCAGGACCTGACTCAATGTCTTAAGCTTGATAGTCTACAAGTTTTATTAAAAGATGCAAGATTATACAGCAAAACATCATTATTGTATGCTTAAACAGAGACATATATACCCACATATACAAACACACACGAAGGTTTATATCTATGATGAAAAAAAATATTAATTAACCTGTAGTTAAATAAAATAATTAAATATTAAAAAAAAGTACCAGTGGGGAAGAGGTGTCGCGAGAGGCGACTACTTTTCACCTTATAATAACGATCATAATTGGCTTCATCTATACGAACAACACAATATAGTAAATGATGAGAGAAATAAAACTTGAGTTCAACATTAGAGACTTGTTTGAGTAAAGAGAATCTAAAGCCATAGGCATAGATCATACATGTGCGGATATTGTGTTTTCACATTCATTTGCTTCCATGGTACATGATTTTTTAATCTGGTAATTTATTCCTTTCGTACATTGTATCAAATAAGTCCCGCCATCAATATCCAAAAAACTCAATGCTGGTATGCATTTGAAGTTCCTAGTTATAAGTGGTGATTTTCTAGATTCAGGTGTTTATATTTTTACACCGAGGATGAATTTTTTGACATTGAATATCATTTTCACAAGCTTCATAGCGGGCTTCAAAGCATATCATACTTCTTTATATCAACCTCCAATAAATTAAAAGCAATGTATAGACGATGCAACATATTTTCTCCTCTATACAGAAAGATTACCATATCTTTGAAGTACACACTCTTGTGCCAAACAAGTATCGCATAACTAACACACATTTAATCCAATTCAATCACAAAACTAAAAACAACAATACGGCCGACAACATCAACACATCATTTCAAATCCACACACACAATATATATATACCTGGATTTTCGACAGCAGAGTTAGCAGGACCATCAATAACACTAAACTGATTCTTAATAACAGCCGGAAGTGGAAGATGTCGTCGTCGTTTAGCGGCCAGTGACCGGTGGTTTAGCGGCGGAGATATCGTCGCCGTTTGCTGAAACTTTAGTAGGCGCCATTAAATCTTCGCGAATTGAAAATTGGTTGAGAAAATTAGATCGGTTTCTACGGCTTTGTGTTTTTGTGTTGTTTGTATTGAGAATGGAGATAGTCGAGTGTATTAAGAGTGGAGAGAGTCGAGTGCTTCATACTAAAAACACAACACCGCTCTAAATCAACATCACAAAAACCTCAATAACATACAATCTTTAATCCTGAAATCGAGCAAATATAAAATAACACAAAATCAGAGAGAGACACGGTGGGGTAGTACCTTAAAAACCCTAGCTCGGATTCATAGGATTTTACTAATATAAAACCCTAGCTAATCTAAGCTGAGAGAGAATGTGTGAGAGCTACTTGGAGAAAGAGATGTTTAGAGTTAGAGAGTGTAAAATTTTGACAATAAACTGTAGCTTCTCCAAAAAAAACTGCCGCCTTCTCCAAAAAATTGAGCCTACTTTATCCCGCCTGATGGAGAGCCCAAAAAATAGTGTTCAATTTTTTTTATTAATAAAAAATTATCAGTTATTAAATAGTACAGTTTAAAAAATTTTAAAAAATATATTTTATCAATCTTAGCTAATATTAATATTATTACTTAATCATATTATCAAAATTGATTAATTTCAAGTTAAATAATTATATATATTTAATTTTTTGTAAAATCTTACTTTTTTATCCATTAACACCCTATAGTAATATAAGTTTCCACATGTTACTCGTATGTAATACTTTGAAGTTATAGTAACATATTATAAAGGTCTACGTTGCGGTAGGCTAAGATGAGCATACCTAAGGTAACATAATTTTGTAAACCGCATGCAATTGTAAACCAAAGCAAGTTTTGGTGTCGTTGATTAGTTAAGCAAAAAAAACAACATACACTTAATATAACATATATAAAGCAAATTGCAAAACCGGACATGAACTAATATGCAAACGAGTTTCTTTGTGCTAGCTTGTACAGAACTATGCCACAAGCATATTAATATATACAATTACAAAACTACACAAAGAGGTACAGGAAGAGCTCAAAGCAGGCCTTCATGTGATTATGCATTAATCGTTTCAAGTGAACCTTAGAACCAGTACTATACATTAAATTATTAAATTTTGAAATATTTGTGTCCGTCAACTCTGAGTCTCGACACTACATTTCAACTTAATACTATAAAAAGAAATGAATCAGTACTTCATTTTAAATTAATATCAACCAAGAATGTAATTCACGAGCAATATATGTAGCACAACCATCTATTGTAAGGTGGTAGTTCATTCTATTGAGGTCATATAAAAAAAATTAGCAAAAAAGAAAAGGAGCTAGGTTCAATTAAGAAATTAGCTTAAAAGGTTTCTTCAATTGTTGAAATAAAGGGTTCTCAAACACTCAAACATAACACATATTAACTGAAATTTTTTATTACAGGCAGCTTCTAATAAGAAGGGATATGCCATTGATCAACCTGTATTCAACCAGCTTGCCTGGAGGACGTCAGTTTGCATCCTTCTTCACCTTCTTCCTTTCCTCCTTCAGCTCCCCAATCGTTTCCTCCAATTTTCGCACTCTTTCTTCAAGAATTTCCATTTTGCCTGAGCACCTAGGACGTGCTCTCTGAGAAGAACTAGCCTGCTGCTGATTCTCCTAAAAATAATGCATCTACTTTAGTCTTATAAACATATAAATACAACTAAATTTTTTAGTTAAATATTATTTAGCAAACTATATTTAGAATCACAAGGCTTGATCTTACCTCATCACTAGGCCTATTTTTGGGTACTGGAACCCTATTTTGGTTCTTCTTCAGAATGAGGAGTGTGGGATCATTTGGATCTGCAATGAAATTGTCTCTAAATCCTTCCTTTACAGCTCGAGGCATTCTTTGACATATCTTGATAATTCCTTTAACATTGGCTAAATGATATTTGAGTCTTGTAATGCCGCACACTGGGTGTGAGCAATAGTTGCACACTGCATAGGTTCTGGTACCCTTCTCTTGCTTTGTGCCATGATCCCAAGCATAGTCCACTTCTCTGCTGTTCACTGTGTGATAGATATTATAATTTTAGCATATATTCTACTAGCTTATCAAAATTCTTAAGATTTTGTATCCATTAAAAAATCAAAGAAATATTTAAATTAAATATACATGCTTGTTCTGTTTTTTCTTTAAAGTAACTTTTGAAAAATAAATTTTAAATGACACATATTGTCCACATTTTTTTTAAAAAATCAAACAAACAAATAAAAGTAAAATAGTGCATCCACCGGTAACTAAAAGTGATTTTTTTCAATAATTATAGTCTTCATATCAATAGAATTGTATAGATCATTAATAATTACAATAGAATGTATTTTACAAAAAAAAAGAAAAGGAAATTAATTTACTTAATTCTCCGCCCCAATAATGTTAAAATTATTTGTTATAGTATACCCCAAAAATAACTTTCAATTGAAATGGATAATTTTTTAAGATAAGTAAACATATAAAAGTTGAAGAGTATATTATCAAAAAAGAATACATGTGCAAATGCATATAGATTAAAAAACATATTATTGTAGAAGTCAAATTTTTGTAATTTTTAAAAAAATTGTAAATTTAGACACATAAACAAATTAAACATGTTTACCTGAAAATTTAATCAATTTTATTTTAGCACTACAACATAAATGGCCTACAGCAACACCAAGAAAATGTTACAACAAGCCCAAAAAAGTGTTACCACAGCCAGAAAAAGGCCTAAGGTAACATAAAAATTGAGTTGCTTTTTTTCGAGTTACCTTTGGCCCCTAATGTAACATTACTTTTGCCCTGGTGTAAGATTGGAATTTGTGTTACAATAGCAGTCAAAGGTAACATCATCTATGTGTATAATATCACATTATGTATGTTACCTTTGCACTTACAATTTCCAAAAAATGGGGCCCACCTGTGGGGCCCACAGAGTAACAATAATGGTTTTATACCAATTTGTTTTTAACATTTAAGTACCTAATGTAACATATTTCTTAAAAAAAATTGATAGGAATTGTTTATAAATTCAACATGCCATAAAACCTGTTTTTCATCCAAGTCAACAAAATAAACAATTCAAACCAATCACCAAATCAATTTTTACAAACTCCCAGCAAATACAACAGTTTTCACACAATTCACCAACTCCACATACTCTAAAGAACATGTACTTAGTTTAGGGCGATAAAAATACATCTAAAATCTGGTACGATAACACTTGGTACTAGTACGCAAAATAAGATATGTAAAAAGATACACGTCTAAAATCTAAAGGTCAGAGCCTGTAGTAACTGGTGTGAGGAATCTTCAATGCAGTAAGAAACTTGGTTGTCCCACTTTGTGCAATCATACCCAGACAATCAATTAGTTCTTCACTTGTCATACCAATACCAGAATTGCTGCAATATAAATATTGGATTAAACTCAGTGCACTGACTAATAAAACATAACCAACATCAACTATCTTTTGCTACAAAACTTACGTGATTGTAATTATTCAATTATCCTTGTCAGCCTGGATACAAATATCAAGATCAACTTCATCTTTTATAAGCTCACTATTTGTAACACTGAGAAAAAATAAATTTAACAACACATTAGTATTTCATTCTTTGCACAGAAAAAGTAAAACACCGAAGTTGCATTTCTATGGACATGTATAAAAGAGCAAGAACATTTTCTTTCTTTCGGTTAAGGTAGAACATTTGTATGGTTTAACTTTTAACCGGTCAAAAATATATAATGTACAACATCAGTCCATACTTCTTTGCTTTGACATAGGACATCTTCAAGGACAAAAAGAAAGCAAGAAAGAGAAAATGAGACGAATATTCCATTACCAGTGATATGCTAGTGGAGATCATTGAAGAATCAATACGAATCTATTGGCGCTTCATTCGTGCTGACAAGAACTGCAATACTGCATTATTGAAAAGCAGGAAGGGGCAGATCCTACTTCAAGACCCTGCAGACTCTCAAACATTTAAAGAAGTCCAAAAGGATTTCAAGAAGGTGTGCACTTATCTTTGATCATCAGCAGTCTAGATGCTAGAACTATAACGTTTAATTTAATATAATTTTGGCATGCAGAAGGATAGGATGCTAAAAGATCAGATTAGAAGTGGAAACTGCATACTGAAGAAGT
Organism: Apium graveolens; assembly: GCF_009905375.1. Taxonomy (NCBI): domain Eukaryota; kingdom Viridiplantae; phylum Streptophyta; class Magnoliopsida; order Apiales; family Apiaceae; genus Apium; species Apium graveolens. The sequence continues at coordinate 89,676 of NW_027417206.1, read as the reverse complement.
TGAAGAAATGCAGAGAAGATGATACTGATGATCAAGTACTTATTTTCTTCTCTCAAGTCGATATGAAGTTGGTGTCGAGGGTGTTAAATATGCAGAGACTAACAGCAGATCATCTGGCCTAGTGTATAAATAAATTGAACACAATCAGTTTTGTTGATAGGAAGATACATGTAGAACCCTAATTTTTCCTTTTTCCATGTTAAAATTGATATTTATAGACATGATGAGTTACATCTAAAATTTTTGATCTAACGACATGAATAGGTTTTCATAAGGGCATCTTTAAGTTGAACTTCCCTTATTTTTGTCGACCAAGCAACTTTATTAATGTGCACTTCCTAAAAAGTTGAAGTTCTATTTTGACATGTTAACCAAACAACCACTATTTATATATTTGATTGTGGAATATATTGTTTTTAATAAGCTGTAGAAACTATGAACAACTAAATACTCCGAATTCATAATGTTTTTGACAAATGAGAAGATGTAAAATAATTGCAATTCAGCATGATTTTATAACAGATGACATAACCACACCTCTTTTATATATAACTTACTTAAACTACTACATGACACTTTAACGAACTACTGCAAGTTGCATTTTTCACCTGAACTCCGCACATTTAGGCTGAGAAGGGGTTATGCTTGTCGGTTCAGCTACAACCCGAGTAATTAAGCTTAATTACAGTTCATTTAGGTGGCTCTGTTGCTGCTTCAATATACCAGCAGTTGTATTTTCTCTAATATTAATATAGACAAATCAAGAATAGTTCTGTACTTTGTTAGATTTAACTTCACGGGCCATGTCGATTTACTCATACAAGTAGTTTATTATAACCTTCCCTAAAACTTCAATTAAGTTACCGCTAGATGCACTCTTCCCCATTTTTATTGCAGAGAGGCATCCTTGATATCATCATTGATGCATACTAAAAAGTTCCTGACTTCCTTTATATCATCAGAGGTCATCACCAATGCATTGGCAGGAGCATGTAAACAATGAACCAGGTGCCCAATATCACATACAAAGGTACAATTAAAAGTATGAACATTTTTGACCGGTTAGAAGTTAAAACCATTCTTAGGTGCCTCAGTTTAATTAACTAAGTGACATTTAACGTAAAGCAACAGTTCACCCAAATTATACAGTATGAATTTAAAATCTGGACTATATATTAAAAATTTGGACTTGAATACCTGATAAGTTCCGGAAGAAACACCTCTTTGTTGCTGTACAGGCTGTTGACAATGAGATCCATGAGCCGGCTCACCTGTTTCAGTCGAAACATCATAAAATAAACATATCTTTATGTTGTTTGATGGCAGGGTAATAATACACTGTTGAAAAAACCAACCTCCGCTTCATACTCATATTTCTCAGATGGAGGGTCTGATGATTCAGAAGCTACAGCAGATGATTCGAATCATTTCCCTAAAGAAAACTCAGTTTTCCTTTTTATAATCTTAGAGGATACAGAACCACTGGATGTACCAGCAGGTAGGGCGGATAACCATCTCTATTTAGTGTCAACCTCTCCTGCCTGTGTAGGTTCAAAATTAACTCAATTTCATATAATAATGATATAGAGCATCTGGAGTACACAAACTCATTCCAACACAGAATAAAATTTAAGACACTCCATCCATCTCAAAACGAGAATTTAACATGAAACACATACATCAAATCATGATCAAGCTTTTATAATAACAAACTAATTTTTAATAATATAGTAATAAACTAGTTTATACATACTAAAAAATTAAGTAAGAAAAATTATATTACAATCACGCATAAAGTGTAATAGAGTAGTTTAACAACACATTGAACATATTGTTAATTACAAACAAACAAACGAAAAAAGAACACAACCCGTAGTGTTCTTACTTCTGAAAAACAATTAGCATAATTAACACAATTAATCACACACAAATACACAAAGAGGAACATAAATCATAAAAAATGAAAAGAAGTAATCTTTTTTTATCACTACACATCAATTAGCACAGTCAATTTACACGAAAAACATCATAAATCAAAATTATACCCATATAATATGATATATGATAGGGTTAAAAGTGTCAATTACCGAAAGATTGGAGAGATTGAGAGCTGAGAGAGGAGCAGCGGGCATTCTATAACGAACGATGTCGTTTCTAAGCAGAGAAGAGACGGAGCGCTTTGAGATCTTGTGCATTTTGGCTCAGGGGAGAGAGAGAGGGGTAGAGAGAGAGACTATTATATACATATATAAATAAAATCAGAGAGAGAGAGGTATTACCTTAATGTTGAACCCCAAGCTCGTTTGACCCCAATTTCAATTAGAAATCCTAGCCAATCTGTGACTCGCTTCTCCGCTTCATCAAAATGTTACCCACTTTTCCAGTTAGAAACCCTAGCTCGAATCGGTGAGAGCTAATCTCAGATAGTGACTGAGAGAGAGATGTGTACAACGTGAGAGAGCCAATGAAAGAGAGATAAGGGATATGTTTAGAATGAAAGAGAGATCAGAGATATGTCTGAAATTTTACCCGCTTTTCCAAAAATTTTGAGCCCGGCCCGATTGAAAGCCACCGAGAGTCCAAAAAACAACAGCTAATTTTACTTCTTTTTTTAATAAATTTTAAGTTTAAATAGTGTTTAAATTTTTTATTGATAAAAAATTATCAATTATTAATTAGTGCAATTTTAAAAATTATTTTTTTTATTTAATCATAGCTAATATTAATATTATTGCTTAATTATATTATAAAAATTGATTAATTTTTAAGTCAAATAATTATATTTAATTATTTGTAAAATATTACTTTTTTATCTATTAACACCCTATTGTAACATAAGTTCCTACATGTTACTAGTTTGTAACACTTTGAAGTTATACTAACATGTTATAAAGGCTATGATAACATTAAAAATACTCCGTTGGGGTAGGCTAAGATGAGCATACCTAAGGTAACATAATTTTGTAACATGCATGATTAAACCATTGCGATAGGCCATCTATGGCGTAGTGTATGATCAAATAATAACAATTCATTATAGACAACAATTGAAAATGAAGCAAAGTTCTTTACTCATAATGATATTTTTATGATGCAATGATATATAATTGGTATCGAAAATGATCAAAATAATATAAATGATATGATAGATTAATGATGAATAAAATCGAATATGAAGTATAAATTGATGTAAGGATTCTAACTTACTTGTTGATGGTGATGCTGGAAATTGATGGATCTGACTAAAAAATCAATTGATTAGTACCATTGAGATGTAAAATTAATTGAGATATGAGTTTTGGAACAATTGATGAAGAAATGTAAATAAAAATAGGATAAAGAAATGTTTAGGGCGGCGAATACCTTACCCTTCAAAGTATCTGGTATGAGATGGTACCCGGACTATGAATTTAGGAGAGAAACCTTCAAAGTCTTGGTATCTCTGGTATGAGATGGTACCGGACTATGAATTTAGGACAGAGAAATGTTTGATGCCGAGAGTGAGCAACTTGTATGTTACCCTCTAGAACCTTTTTATATTTATATGAGTCACACCTTGACTAATTAGATTAGGGATTGAATATTATAATATAACTATAATATGATTATTTTAGCCTCCCGATTTTATTTTAAATTACATGAAAATATTATTCTTATTTATTCTATTTTTTGTTTAAATATAAGTGATAATTTTTTATTATATAAATTAGTTCATTTATTTAATAATCATATGTTATTTATATTTCCTTAAACTAGGAAAAATTGTACATAGAAAATATCAATGAGTAATAAAAAAGTAAGAATTAATCAAAAACTTTAACATTGTACAAATAATGATTTATGAATTAATGAAAAAAAGTGGGCGTAGAAAAGAATTTTTAATAACTTTTAATAACTTTTAAATTTATGGTTAAATTTCGTTGTTGAACAAAAACCATTATCTTATATTTTATTAAAATCTCTTCAATTTCGCTGAATTACTAAGATAAAAGGTACGTATAACCAAATTACTAAAAAACAAGGAACCCATTTAAATATATCATTTATTATCGTAGATATACAGTAAGATATTTTAGAAATAAATATTATTTAACATGATTGATAGTGGAATAATAAAATAAAGTAAATAAATGGTTAATGTAAAATAGGATACAAAGACATATTAGAGGCATATATAAGTTGAATACTACTATTTTTTATTTTTTTATTTCAATTTTCGAATTTATATTATAATTTATATTATATGAAAATTTTGAGTTTATTAGTTTCAATATTAAACTTAATAATAATTTCAATTATATAATAATACAATAAAAGAGTGTCAAGTTATGAAAATTAAAATTTCATTCAATAATATGTAAACAAATCATATTTTTTTGGAATGAGAATAAATAAATAAATAAATAAATATATATATATACATGTTTATCGATAATTTATAGAGAGTAAAATTAAATTGTTACTGTAAAGTTTCAACAGATTTTACATGATATAATTTGTTGTGCAAGACATACCTGTAACTCAACAAGACTAAGTCAAATTGACAACCCTAAGTAAGTTGTATTGTTATCTTAGTTTGTATTTGTACTTGTAACATTTTGAAGTCTGTAAAAATTCACTTTAGAGTATTAGAGATCTCGATAAGTCAATATACTTATCGAGATGTCAAGATCTGTATATGTTTAACTAAAGATCTCGAGGTAAATTCTCAAAGTACAAATTAGAGACCAATTCAATATCCAAGATCTACAATCAACAAACAATCCAACCAGCCGGATTGACAAGTCTACAAAAAGCAGCTTGAAGGATGTGCAAGATTGGTGAAGATTAACTGACAAAGAAAGATGAAAGTAAACAGAGGATGCTAAAGATATGTTAAGCCAGAAATAGAAGATTCACTCTTCCTAAATTGGAAATGGCAAGTGACAATTTACTAAAGGTTAATGGCATGTCTTATTGTACAATGTGTAAACCAGCAGTTAACTGAATTATAAAGTTAACACTGGTCCTTTGTTAGCAGTAACAATTTAGATAGAAAAATCTTGTAACACTATCAAGGAGAAGCTAAGCTCTTTATTAATAAAGAGCCTAAACTTTTTGTAGTAAAATATTCTTAATTTTAATATAAAATTAAGTGAGTTTTGAAAGATTTGTGTTCTTTATTATTGTATGTTTAGTTTATGCAGTAACACATTTCACTACAAGTTTTGATTTACTTTGTTCAACCAAAAAGAATTCAAGAAAAGTACAAAATACCTAAAACAGATTCACCCCCCTCTGTGTGTTATTCATTTCCTAACAAGTGGTATCAGAGCAAAATCTGAAAGTAAATAGATTCAAGATCTTGGAAGAATGAATACACAGAAAATTAGTAGCATCAAAATCCCTACCTTTGACAAAGCTAACTACACTCTTTGGAAAAAGAAAATATTGTTGTTTATCAGAATGGCCAATCCACTCTATATCCAGATTCTCAAAAATGGGCCCTTCACTCCTATGTTTAGAGTTGATGAATCTACAGATGGTGATATTATCATTCCATCTCATTATGCTCCAAAAGACCTTTCTGAGTACACTGAGCCTGAGAAAGTTTTCCTGGATAGTGGCTTGCAGTTGATTTTAATAGAATCTCTTGACAATGTAATGTACAATAACATTGTCAACTGTGACACTGCCAAGCAGATCTGGGAAAAGATTGAAATACTCCGTGAGGGAACTAAGGAGGTTAGATCTAATCAAAGAAAGATACTGATTTCATAATATGAGGGTTTCATGGCCAAGTCAAAAGAAAATATTACTGATGTGTTTGAAAGGTTCAATAAGCTGATTAATGACTTGCAGCTTCATGACAAGTACTATGAAGCTGAAGAAGTGAACTTGAAATTTTTGCTTACTCTTCCTGATCATTTGGAACAGAAAATCTCAGTAATCAGGGAAGGGATAGACTTGAGTATAATAACTCTGGAAGTCCTGTATGGAATCTTGAAAACATATGAACTAGAAATGATTCAAAAAAAATCATTAAGGTCTGGTCAAGGGCATGTTGTAGATGGTTCAAGTGCTCTAATTGTCAATGAAAACCAGACCTCCAATGATGAACCAAGATCCCAGACTCCAGCTGCCTCAACAAGTGAGCAAAGAATCAATGATTCACATGAACAAGTTATACTGGAACTGGAAGAATATGAGTTCTACATCCTAGATGAACTTGATGAGCTAGATCAATCAATGGCCTATCTGGCAAGAAAGTTCTCTAATATTAGAGTTAAGAAGCCAAGGTTCTTCAAGGGTAAAGGACAATCATTCAAAAAAGACAACAGTTGAAAAGAAAAAGGGAAGTACACATCTGATAGCAAAAACGGTTACAAAACTGGATCTGTGGACATATAAAAAATGAGGTGCTTCAATTGTGATGAGTTGGGCTATTTTGCTACAGAATGCAGGAAACCCAAAAAAGCAAAGAAAGACAAGGCTTATCTTGAATTAGAAGAAAAATATGAAGCTCTTCTAAAGAAACTGCAAAATAAAGCTTATATTGCAGAAGGTAAAAGTTGGGATGACTCTGACAATGATGAAGATGAGAAAGTTTGAAATTATGTATTAATGGCCTTGGAGCAAAGAGGGTCCTCTTCATCAAAAATACAGGTACCAACTCTTACCACCATTGATTTAAATGTGAATCAATATAAGGAAACTGTAGAAAAGATGAGCACAGAAATGTTTCACATTCACACAAGTATGGTGGCTGCCAATGAAGAAGTGAGCAGACTGACAAAAGTAAATGAGAAGCTTGAGAATGAGAAACAGGAAAATGAATTATTGATAGTAAAACTTGAAGCTGTAAAACAAGAAAACATTTATCTAAAGAACAAGCTCAGTGTCCAAATGAGATTGAAGCTCTCTTTAAGGAAAAGCTAGAGAAAAATAAAAGCCACCTAAAATAATTTCTAGAATATGAACACAGAGTTGAGAATTTTCTTGCTCTTTCAGATATAAATGTGATTGACAAAGTATATAAGACTATAAACCAGGCTGACTATGCATCATATGCTGTTAATTTTCAAAGTCCAGTCTTTGTCGACATTTTACAATGATCTAATTTAAATTCTGCAAGCTTATAATCTCATGCTTTCAGTACAATGAACATCTTTTTGGTACATGTATAACAGATTCTTCAATTATAGACAGGAAAATTTAGTAGGAAGATGCATCGATTTTCAAAATTAGTAGGAAGATTCATCGAGTTTCTTTCTATGTAGTAACTGTTTGGTGTAGAAAAAAGTGCTTGCAAGATATGCTAATCACACATTGAATGCTAACAAGAGTATGGAGTGCTAATTACAGTTTCTAAATTTTGTATATATTTATACATGTATATTTCTGCAATAAATTTAAATTCCTCAATTCCTCAATTCCTCTCGAGCTTGTTTAAAATTTTCATCTATTTTTAAAATTTTCATTTTTATTATATTTGAATCAAATTTTATTTAAATTTTTTATTCTTTTAAGTGTTGAATCTTAGACGAAAAGACTTGTCTTTTTCAAAAATACCCAATTAAACTCGTTTATTAAATAACTATCTCAACTTGAATTACATCCGAGTTATATGTAATTCAAATTTTGATGTCCACCAAATTATCTTGATAGAGAAAATATGCAAGTTTGGAGTTAGTTTGTCTAGTTATTCAAATTATGCATTGGTTATAATTAAGAACTATATAATTTTTTTGTTGTATATGAATTTTTTACTAATATTTAATAAAATTTAAGGAAAAAATAAGTAAAAGATACACATGTACAAAGTATACCGCTAATAATCTGCATTATGTGCATCACAAGATCAAGTTGAAAATTTAAAATAATTATGTATTTATTTTAGTTTCAACTTAAAATAATTATGTATTTATTTTAGTTATTGCAAAAAGTAGTATTCAAACAATTCCGAAAAATATGATGTAACTCTTTAATAACTGCATTTTTACCTAATTCATCTCATAATTACCCCAACTAAAAATGTCCAATGATCCAAATTAAAATTAACTTAAAGTCCTAAACCTTTCACTAATATCTTGTTAAAAAAAACCTTTCATAAATATGAATTTGGCTGATTTAACTTGTAAAATTTAATATTCCAACCCTAGTTCTCACTTTCTCAAAAAAATAGTTGCTTTGGATCTGTACAAATGTGTATAGGCTAGCAACACCATTTTAGTGACATCTAACAGTCAGATGTTTATTTTATTGCAAACTTATTTCTTTTCGACACAACACAAAGCATCTATGCAACTAGATTATAAGCTGAATAAATAGAAAATATAGGCACCTGCATGCATGCGGGAAACCTGTAAAATTTTAAGCATATATAAACTGCAGGTGTTTATAAAGCAAACATGAATGCAAGTTTTGGTATCATTATTTAATTAGATAATTGGCAATTTTATAACATAGAGTAAAATGCAAAATCACACATGAACTGAAATAAAAAGCCAGTTTATATTTATACATGAACTTGGCCAAAAGCATACAGACAATACAATTACAAAACATACCGCGGCATGGGGCAGGTCTTTCATAGGACTATGCATTGCAAATAATTTGCATTGCAATTAATTAATTGTTTTGACTGAACCATAGAACCAGTAACATAAATTCTTATATTTTGAAATATTTGTATCAGTTAAACTTGAGTCTCAACACTACATTTCAACTTAATATTGTCAAAAGAAGTGAATCAACACCTCATTTTCAATCAATATCAACCAAGAATGGAATTTTACAAGCAATATATATAAGGCCAACCATTTATAAGCTAGTAGTTTATTATATTGAGGTTTGATTAAGAAAGCTAGAAAAAAAGAAAAGGAGCCCGGTCCAATTAAGAAATTAGCTAAAACGGTTTCTTCAAATCTTGAAGTAAAGGGTTCTCAAACACTTAAACATAACACACAGACATAACACAGTAACTGAATAAAATTATTACAGGCCACTTCTAATAAGAAAATGAAATGCCATTGATCAACCTATATTTAACCAGCTTGCTTGGAGGACTTCAACTTGCATTCTTCAGCTTCTTCACTTCCTCCTTAAGCTCCTCCAACTTCCTCAATTTTTCTTCTAAAACTGCCATTTTGCCAGAGCACCTAGGGCGTGCAATTTGAGAAGAACTAGCCCTCATTCTCCTAAAAACAATGCAATTACTTCAGTCTTACAAATATATAAATACAACTAAATTTTTTAATTAAATTTAATTTAGCAAACTATATTTAGAATCAGAATGCTTGATCTTATCTAGGACGTGCAATCTCAGAAAAACTCGATTTTGTTTATTGAATAACCAACTCGTCTCGTATTAATTACATCCCAATTATAGTAATTCAAATTTTAATATTATAAAATTTGTCGATACACCTTTTATCTTGATACAAAAAATTATGGCAATTTAAAGTTAGTTTCTCTAGTTTGAAATTCTTTTAACCGGTTACAATAACTACACTAATTTTTTTCCGCCAACCAACTTGTCTCAACTCATTTAAACAGACTCGTGAGCTTACGAGTAAACTCTCGATTCGGCTAACTACAAGAAAATAATGCTAAATACAATTGCACAAATACAACGAGAGTCAATTTCAACCACCTTCAGTTGAATTTAAGGGCACGACTGAATACAACCGCATGCGGTCATATTTAAATACGATCGTATTACGCGATCGAATTTAATAATAATTATGACCGAATAAATACAACAGTATTTATATGCAACCATATACAGTTGAGTTTAGGTGTGCTACTAATTTTAACCGCCCTCGGTCGAATTTAGCCTTACTAAAAAATGGAGGAAATTTTCCCGCCAACAAAATTTTTTGACACTGCTAAATTCAACCGATTTCGGTCCAATTCGATATTTGAAAATGGAGGGAAATTTCCCGTATCTTTAAAAAATTTAGTTGCAAAAGTGGAGGGAAATTTCCCTCCTTTCTGAAAATTATAATTTCAGTATAATTCAGTTATGTTTATCTAACATGACTGTATTCGATTGTATTTAGTACTATTAAAATATTTCTTTTAAAGAAAATTATTTGAAGGATAGTAAATATTTTGAAAAAAATTATGTATAAAAGATAGAATAAAATTAACACGAAATTTAAATTTTTAGTTTTTGCAAAAAAGATCATTATGGTAAGCGCATTTTCAAATTTCTTTTATTCGCTGCATGACAAAAATTGAAAATTTATAAAAGTAGATTGACCGTACTTTTTACTAGTGTTTAGTCCCATATTAATGTTTCAATTTTTTAAAAATCTTTATGAAAGATCCAACAATAAGGATGTCAAGATATATGTATTTTATCTATATAATAAATTCTTTAGAAAAATATGAATGTATTTGGTTTGCTATTTTAAGAATCAACTAATAGTTTTATTAGTACTTCTTACTAGTGTTTTGTCCCAATAATAATATTTTGATGTTTTTTGTAAATGATCCAATCTTAGGATGTCAACTAGTAGTTTGACCTAACTCGTTTAAAGACAAGCGTTTATCTTTAAACTATTCAAGTTCAGTCACAAATTTAAGCTCATTTAACTTAAACGAGCGACGCGTCTCATTTAAAAATGCTTGAACTCAAATATGTTTATTGAATAACCGGCTCGTTTTGTTTATATCCCAATTATTGAATTTTTTTTTGATGTTATGCAATTTATCAATACACCTTTTATCTTTATACGAAAAAGTATGCAAATTTGGAATTAGTTTGTAAAATTTGAAATTCTTTTAACCCATTTTATCTTGATGTGAAAAAGTATGCAAATTTAGAGTTAGTTTGTCTAGTCATAATAACTACTCTAATTTTTTTAATAACTGCTAATATAGTAACAATTTTCAAAAAAAATAATATTCCAATTCTGGCTGCCTCTGTACAAATGTGTACATAGATAGTTGTACGTTGTTGCCGGCTTGCAGCCACCGTTAGTCATGTCTAACACTTCAATGCTTATTTTAACGGAATCCTATATCTTTACAGCAGGGCACAAAGCAATAGACATAAATAGAATGGTACTTATCTGGATTTAGATAGCTCTGAGAGTCAACACTACATTTCAACCTAATACTATACAAAGAAATGAATCAGTACTTCATTTTAAATTAATATCAGTACTGAAATTTTTTTATTACAGGTAGCTTCTAATAAGGAAATGAATCAGTACTAGGCCTATTTTGCATTAGTGATTTCTATAGGAAAAAATCTTAAACATATAATAACCAAACACATAACAGAACAAATACTTGCTTATAAAGAGTGTCTGCAATATTTGCTTTTACAGTTAATATTGGTAGGTACATATAAAGTAATGGAGTCCTAATAACTCACAAGCTTTTCTAGATTAGTTCTTCAAATGGAGTCTTGGAGTGTTCCGTACACCCATATCTACACCTCAGCATATTTTTGATGAAGGTGCATTAAAAGTATCCATGGGGTCTTCTGTAAAAACTGATGAATCCCCCATATTTTTGATGCTGTCATCAAGGTCTACCTCAGCATATAACCTCTCACCATCTAAATGGAGTGCCTGGGTGGTGAGCAAAGCTTCTTGAGCTAAGTCAATTGATTTTTGTTACACTTGAGAAGTGGATTTAAGTGAAATTGGAATAGAAGAAATTTGAGTCATAAGAATTTGGTAATCAGTTGTGAGTGTTGGCAGCTCCCCCTGAATGAATGAGGGATCTTCAAGAGATGTGCTCTCACTGTGTGTGCCTTTCTTGTTTCTCCTACCATACACTTCAATTACTTCTTGTGCAGGCTATGTAGACTCACTACTGGTTGGTTTTACAACTGCATTCTGTTGGGAGGATGTAGAGGTGGCTAGAGTGGTCATCTTAGTTAGTTTACTTCTTTTGGATCTTTTGACCAAACACTACACCATAAATGACCTACAGCAACACCATGAAAATGTTATAACAGGCCCAAAAAAGTGTTACCACAGCCAGAAAAAGGCCTAAGGTAACATAAAAATTAAATTGCTTTTTTTTGAGTTACCTTTGGCCCCTAAGGTAACATTATTTTTGCCCTGGTGTAACATTCACATTTTTGTTACAATAGCTGTCAAAGGTAACATCAATCTATGTCTATAGTATCACAATATGTATGTTACCTTTGGACTTAGAATTTTCAAAAAAAATGGGGCCACCAGTGGGGCCCACATGTGGGCCCCACTGGTGGGCCCTATTTTTTGGCCCCATTTGTTTGCAAAGGTAACATACATAATATGACAATATAGACATACTTTAATGTTACCTTTGATGAATATTTTAACAATAATGTTTTGTATTATACCAATTTCTTTGTAACATTTTTAGTACCTAATGTAACATATTTTTTTTAAAAAAAATTGACAAGAATGGTTTGTAAATTCAACATGCCATAAAATCTGTTTTTCATCCAAGTCAACCAAATAAACAATTTCAACCAAACTCCATATCAGTTTTCATAAACCCCCACCAAATACTACAGTTTCACACAATTCACCAACTCCACATACTTCACATACTCCAAAGAACAGGTACTGAGTCTAGGACGATAAATAAATATCCAAAAGCTAGTACGATAACACTTGTTACTAGTATGCAAAATAAGATATGTAAAAAGGTGCACATCTGAAATCTAAAGTTCAGAGCCTCCGGTAACTGGTGTGAGGTAATTGTCATCATCACTGGTTGTGCAGAAATCTTGATGATTGATTGTGATGCCTAGATTTGCGTCGGCTATTTTCTTAAGTAACCAGGCCATGTACTCCTGTACCTTCCTCTTTGCTCATCTGCAGCCTGTCTTGGTCTTGCAACAGTTTTTCTTTAGCCAGTTTCTTGAGCTTAACCTCAAGATCTTTACTCATCTTTCTCTTGTACATTTTCAGCAAATGTAATAGACTATTCTATAATTGGTTTCTCTCCCTCCCTGAAAATGTAAATAGGATAATGTTGTAGATGAATGTCTGGATAAAAACGTAAACAACCTCAATGGCTACCTGTAGCATAATAATTTTTCAAGTTTAACTGCAGAAATACATTATTTCGTAAGACAATATGATGCAACTAAACATTCCTCGTAAAACAGTTAATGAACCTGAATAGTAAATCATAAAATCCCTTAATAAAATTAGCTCACGCAATTAAGAAAAATAGTATTCAAATTTACAAGCAACATTTTTGCATTAGTGATTTCTATAGGAAAAAATCTTAAACATATAATAACCAAACACATAACAGAACAAATACTTGCTTATAAAGAGTGTCTGCAATATTTGCTTTTACAGTTAATATTGGTAGGTACATATAAAGTAATGGAGTCCTAATAACTCACAAGCTTTTCTAGATTAGTTCTTCAAATGGAGTCTTGGAGTGTTCCGTACACCCATATCTACACCTGTGGTAGTTCAAATTTACATAATTTCGAAGTCTGGACAAGAGACTAACAATGATTTGAGATTACAGACTTATTAATTTCGAAGTCCGGACAAGAGAATTAAATACGGCGCTGAAATACATTTTTATGAATTTATAGTTATAAACAACAGAATTGCGTGTGGAATACGCAATGTTGGACTTACAATTATGGTTAGAGCGCTGACGACACATAATTCCAGATTCAAGCTTAGAGTTTGGAGAATTTAATAGTGAGTTGGCAAAAGGGAGAACTTTAAACTGCATTCTAGTAAGTGAACAATATTGTATGTAAACAAGTCCCGAATAAACCTATAACTTATGAAAAGGAATCAGAAAATATCCAAACAAATAAAGCATACTCTATGAGTCCTGTCTATCAAGCAACATGCATGGAATAATAAACATACTATAATTACTTATCTTAATTAGCAACAAAAGAAAGCATTCCAACACACGAAATAAAAACTCTGGTTTACCAAATAGCTATAACAGAAACTTAACATTCCAATAACTGGGTGTTTTCCACTGAATTCTATTCAACTGTTATTCCTACCATCCCTCCATCAATCAATCTTCCAAAAAGTGCTCCGTAACAAAAACTAAAACTAAAAGAAATTTTGCAAATAGATTCATCCATCACACTTGAACATATGCATCACTGGATTATATTCTACACTGAGCAGAAACAGATAGTGCATTCGGTATTGGGATTTTCTAAACTTACTATGTAATTATATGGATTAAGAGAGAGAGCTTCCATATTGAGATATGTTAATAAGCACTATGCATTATGTCCATCAGAGGCAACTTTAAGCAGAACATCAAAAGGCTGTAGTCAATTCGTACAGTACCTGAAGAAACTCCAAATGCCACAGCGAAGGATCTCTAGGCAGGAACATAACCTTGTTATGGCGTCACCACGCAGATTAGACACGTTAAATTTTAATACCAATTACAGCCAGCAAACCTCATTATCATATCAAGAACCTGCACAATATGCAAAACATAAAATAAGATATGATACACAGACTAATAACAAGATGAAATAACCATTCCACAGCGCTAACAGCTCGACACTTGAAACTTCTTCGAAGAAAGTGAATAAAAAAAGAAATAAAACCTAGGGCTCAAAATGGTCTCCATCAGGACCTGACTCAATGTCTTAAGCTTGACAGTCTACAAGTTTTATTAAAAGATGCAAGATTATACAGCAAAACATCATTATTGTATGCTTAAACAGAGACATATATACCCACATATACAAACACACACGAAGGTTTATATCTATGATGAAAAAAAATATTAATTAACCTGTAGTTAAATAAAATAATTAAATATTAAAAAAAAGTACCAGTGGGGAAGAGGTGTCGCGAGAGGCGACTACTTTTCACCTTATAATAACGATCATAATTGGCTTCATCTATACGAACAACACAATATAGTAAATGATGAGAGAAATAAAACTTGAGTTCAACATTAGAGACTTGTTTGAGTAAAGAGAATCTAAAGCCATAGGCATAGATCATACTTGTTTTCACATTCATTTGCTTCCATGGTACATGATTTTTTAATCTGGTAATTTATTCCTTTCGTACATTGTATCAAATAAGTCCCGCCATCAATATCCAAAAAACTCAATGCTGGTATGCATTTGAAGTTCCTAGTTATAAGTGGTGATTTTCTAGATTCAGGTGTTTATATTTTTACACCGAGGATGAATTTTTTGACATTGAATATCATTTTCACAAGCTTCATAGCGGGCTTTAAAGCATATCATACTTCTTTATATCAACCTCCAATAAATTAAAAGTAATGTATAGACGATGCAACATATTTTCTCCTCTATACAGAAAGATTACCATATCTTTGAAGTACACACTCTTGTGCCAAACAAGTATCGCATAACTAACACACATTTAATCCAATTCAATCACAAAACTAAAAGCAACAATACGGCCGACAACATCAACACATCATTTCAAATCCACACACACAATATATATATACCTGGATTTCCGACAGCAGAGCTAGCAGGACCATCAATAACACTAAACTGATTCTTAATAACAGCCGGAAGTGGAAGATGTCGTCGTCGTTTAGCGGCCAGTGACCGGTGGTTTAGCGGCGGAGATATCGTCGCCGTTTGCTGAAACTTAGTAGGCGCCATTAGATCTTCGCGAATTGAAAATTGGTTGAGAAAATTAGATCGGTTTCTACGGCTTTGTGTTTTTGTGTTGTTTGTATTGAGAATGGAGATAGTCGAGTGTATTAAGAGTGGAGAGAGTCGAGTGCTTCATACTAAAAACACAACACCGCTCTAAATCAACATCACAAAAACCTCAATAACATACAATCTTTAATCCTGAAATCGAGCAAATATAAAATAACACAAAATCAGAGAGAGACACGGTGGGGTAGTACCTTAAAAACCCTAGCTCGGATTCATAGGATTTTACTAATATAAAACCCTAGCTAATCTAATTATCAATATGTGAGTTAGTACTTTAGGATGATTCGGTTCAATTGAAAGCTGAGAGAGAATGTGTGAGAGCTACTTGGAGAAAGAGATGTTTAGAGTTAGAGAGTGTAAAATTTTGACAATAAACTGTAGCTTCTCCAAAAAAAACTGCCGCCTTCTCCAAAAAATTGAGCCTACTTTATCCCGCCTGATGGAGAGCCCAACGAGAGCCCCAATAACTGTTGGTTAATTTTCACTTTTTTTATTTTTTAATTAATTTTTTGTTTAAATAGTATTCAATTTTTTTTATTAATAAAAAATTATCAGTTATTAAATAGTACAGTTTAAAAAATTTTAAAAAATATATTTTATCAATCTTAGCTAATATTAATATTATTACTTAATCATATTATCAAAATTGATTAATTTTCAAGTTAAATAATTATATATATTTAATTTTTTGTAAAATCTTACTTTTTTATCCATTAACACCCTATAGTAATATAAGTTTCCACATGTTACTCGTATGTAACACTTTGAAGTTATAGTAACATATTATAAAGGTCTACGTTGCGGTAGGCTAAGATGAGCATACCTAAGGTAACATAATTTTGTAAACCGCATGCAATTGTAAACCAAAGCAAGTTTTGGTGTCGTTGATTAGTTAAGCAAAAAAAACAACATACACTTAATATAACATATATAAAGCAAATTGCAAAACCGGACATGAACTAATATGCAAAACGAGTTTCTTTGTGCTAGCTTGTACAGAACTATGCCACAAGCATATTAATATATACAATTACAAAACTACACAAAGAGGTACAGCCTTCATGTGATTATGCATTAATCGTTTCAAGTGAACCTTAGAACCAGTACTATACATTAAATTATTAAATTTTGAAATATTTGTGTCCGTCAACTCTGAGTCTCGACACTACATTTCAACTTAATACTATACAAAGAAATGAATCAGTACTTCATTTTAAATTAATATCAACCAAGAATGTAATTCACGAGCAATATATGTAGCACAACCATCTATTGTAAGGTGGTAGTTCATTCTATTGAGGTCATATAAAAAAAATTAGCAAAAAAGAAAAGGAGCTAGGTTCAATTAAGAAATTAGCTTAAAAGGTTTCTTCAATTGTTGAAATAAAGGGTTCTCAAACACTCAAACATAACACATATTAACTGAAATTTTTTATTACAGGCAGCTTCTAATAAAAAGGGATATGCCATTGATCAACCTGTATTCAACCAGCTTGCCTGGAGGACGTCAGTTTGCATCCTTCTTCACCTTCTTCCTTTCCTCCTTCAGCTCCCCAATCGTTTCCTCCAATTTTCGCATTCTTCAAGAATTTCCATTTTGCCTGAGCACCTAGGACGTGCTCTCTGACAAGAACTAGCCTGCTGCTGATTCTCCTAAAAATAATGCATCTACTTTAGTCTTATAAACATATAAATACAACTAAATTTTTTAGTTAAATATTATTTAGCAAACTATATTTAGAATCAGAAGGCTTGATCTTACCTCATCACTAGGCCTATTTTCGGGTACTGGAACCCTATTTTGGTTCTTCTTCAGAATGAGGAGTGTGGGATCATTTGGATCTGCAATGAAATTGTCTCTAAATCCTTCCTTTATAGCTGGAGGCACTCTTTGACATATCTTGATAATTCCTTTAACATTGGCTAAATGATATTTGAGTCTTGTAATGCCGCACACTGGGTGTGAGCAATAGTTGCACACTGCATAGGTTCTGGTACCCTTCTCCTGCTTTGTGCCATGATCCCAAGCATAGTCCACTTCTCTGTTGTTCACTGTGTGATAGATATTATAATTTTAGCATATATTCTACTAGCTTATCAAAATTCTTAAGATTTTGTATCCATTAAAAAATCAAAGAAATATTTAAATTAAATATACATGCTTGTTCTGTTTTTTCTTTAAAGTAACTTTTGAAAAATAAATTTTAAATGACACATATTGTCCACATTTTTTTTTTAAAAATCAAACAAACAAATAAAAGTAAAATAGTGCATCCACCGGTAACTAAAAGTGATTTTTTTCAATAATTATAGTCTTGATATCAATAGAATTGTATAGATCATTAATAATTACAATAGAATGTATTTTACAAAAAAAAAGAAAAGGAAATTAATTTACTTAATTCTCCGCCCCAATAATGTTAAAATTATTTGTTATAGTATACCCCAAAAATAACTTTCAATTGAAATGGATAATTTTTTAAGATAAGTAAACATATAAAAGTTGAAGAGTATATTATCAAAAAAGAATACATGTGCAAATGCATATAGATTAAAAAACATATTATTGTAGAAGTCAAATTTTTGTAATTTTTAAAAAAAATTGTAAATTTAGACACATAAACAAATTAAACATGTTTACCTGAAAATTTAATCAATTTTATTTTAGCACTACACCATAAATGGCCTACAGCAACACCAAGAAAATATTACAACAGGCCCAAAAAAGTGTTACCACAGCCAGAAAAAGGCCTAAAGTAACATAAAAATTGAGTTGCTTTTTTTCGAGTTACCTTTGACCCCTAATGTAACATTACTTTTGCCCTGGTGTAACATTGGAATTTGTGTTACAATAGCAGTCAAAGGTAACATCAATCTATGTCTATAATATCATATTATGTATGTTACCTTTACACTTAGAATTTCCAAAAAATGGGGCCCACCTGTGGGGCCCACTGAGTAACAATAATGTTTTTATACCAATTTGTTTTTAACATTTAAGTACCTAATGTAACATATTTCTTAAAAAAAAATTGATAGGAATTGTTTATAAATTCAACATGCCGTAAAACCTGTTTTTCATCCAAGTCAACAAAATAAACAATTCAAACCAATCACCAAATCAATTTTTACAAACCCCCAGCAAATACAACAGTTTTCACACAATTCACCAACTCCACATACTCTAAAGAACATGTACTTAGTTTAGGACGATAAAAATACATCTAAAATCTGGTACGATAACACTTGGTACTAGTACGCAAAATAAGATATGTAAAAAGATACACGTCTAAAATCTAAAGGTCAGAGCCTGTAGTAACTGGTGTGAGGAATCTTCAATGCAGTAAGAAACTTGGTTGTCCCACTTTGTGCAATCATACCGAGACAATCAATTAGTTCTTCACTTGTCATACCAATACCAGAATTGCTACAATATAAATATTGGATTAAACTCAGTGCACTGACTAATAAAACATAACCAACATCAACTATCTTTTGCTACAAAACTTACGTGATTGTAATTATTCCATTATCCTTGTCAGCCTGGATACAAATATCAAGATCAACTTCATCTTTTATAAGCTCACTATTTGTAACACTGAGAAAAAATAAATTTAACAACACATTAGTATTTCATTCTTTGCACAGAAAAAGTAAAACACCGAAGTTGCATTTCTATGGACATGTATAAAAGAGCAAGAACATTTTCTTTCTTTCGGTTAAGGTAGAACATTTGTATGGTTTAACTTTTAACCGGTCAAAAATGTATAATGTACAACATCAGTCCATACTTCTTTGCTTTGACATAGGACATCTTCAAGGACAAAAAGAAAGCAAGAAAGAGAAAATGAGACGAATATTCCATTACCAGTGATATGCTAGTGGAGATCATTGAAGAATCAATACGAATCTATTGGCGCTTCATTCGTGCTGACAAGAACTGCAATACTGCATTATTGAAAAGCAGGAAGGGGCAGATCCTACTTCAAGACCCTGCAGACTCTCAAACATTTAAAGAAGTCCAAAAGGATTTCAAAAAGGTGTGCACTTATCTTTGATCATCAGCAGTCTAGATGCTAGAACTATAACGTTTAATTTAATATAATTTTGGCATGCAGAAGGATAGGATGCTAAAAGATCAGATTAGAAGTGGAAACTGCATACTGAAGAAGTTGAAGAAATGCAGAGAAGATGATACTGATGATCAAGTACTTATTTTCTTCTCTCAAGTCGATATGAAGTTGGTGTCAAGGGTGTTAAATATGCAGAGACTAACAGCAGATTATCTGGCCTAGTGTATAAATAAATTGAACACAATCAGTTTTGTTGATAGGAAGATACATGTAGAACCCTAATTTTGCCTTTTTCCATGTTAAAATTGATATTTATAGACATGATGAGTTACATCTAAAATTTTTGATCTAACGACATGAATAGGTTTTCATAAGGGCATCTTTAAGTTGAACTTCCCTTATTTTTGTCGACCAAGCAACTTTATTAATGTGCACTTCCTAAAAAGTTGAAGTTCTATTTTGACATGTTAACCAAACAACCACTATTTATATATTTGATTGTGGAATATATTGTTTTTAATAAGCTGTAGAAACTATGAACAACTAAATACTCTGAATTCATAATGTTTTTGACAAATGAGAAGATGTAAAATAATTGCAATTCAGCATGATTTTATAACAGATGACATAACCACACCTCTTTTATATATAACTTACTTAAACTACTACATGACACTTTAACGAACTACTGCAAGTTGCATTTTTCACCTGAACTCCGCACATTTAGGCTGAGAAGGGGTTATGCTTGTCGGTTCAGCTACAACCCGAGTAATTAAGCTTAATTACAGTTCATTTAGGTGGCTCTGTTGCTGCTTCAATATACCAGCAGTTGTATTTTCTCTAGTATTAATATAGACAAATCAAGAATAGTTCTGTACTTTGTTAGATTTAACTTCACGGGCCATGTCGATTTACTCATACAAGTAGTTTATTATAACCTTCCCTAAAACTTCAATTAAGTTACCGCTAGATGCACTCTTCCCCATTTTTATTGCAGAGAGGCATCCTTGATATCATCATTGATGCATACTAAAAGGTTCCTGACTTCCTTTACATCATCAGAGGTCATCACCAATGCATTGGCAGGAGCATGCAAACAATGAACCAGGTGCCCAATATCACATACAAAGGTATAATTAAAAGTATGAACATTTTTGACCGGTTAGAAGTTAAAACCATTCTTAGGTGCCTCAGTTTAATTAACTAAGTGACATTTAACGTAAAGCAACAGTTCACCCAAATTATACAGTATGAATTTAAAATCTGGACTATAAATTAAAAATCTGGACTTGAATACCTGATAAGTTCCCGAAGAAACACCTCTTTGTTGCTGTACAGGCTGTTGACAATGAGATCCATGAGCCGGCTCACCTGTTTCAGTCGCAACATCATAAAATAAACATATCTTTATGTTGTTTGATGGCAGGGTAATAATACACTGTTGAAAAAACCAATCTCCGCTTCATACTCATATTTCTCAGATGGAGGGTCTGATGATTCAGAAGCTACAGCAGATGATTCGAATCATTTCCCTAAAGAAAACTCAGTTTTCGTTTTTATAATCTTAGAGGATACAGAACCACTGGATGTACGAGCAGGTAGGGCGGATAACCATCTCTATTTAGTGTCAACCTCTCCTGCCTGTGCAGGTTCAAAATTAACTCAATTTCATATAATAATGATATAGAGCATCTGGAGTACACAAACTCATTCCAACACAGAATAAAATTTAAGACACTCCATCCATCTCAAAACGAGAATTTAACATGAAACACATACATCAAATCATGATCAAGCTTTTATAATAACAAACTAATTTTTAATAATATACTAATAAACTAGTTTATACATACTAAAAAATTAAGTAAGAAAAATTATATTACAATCACGCATAAAGTGTAATAGAGTAGTTTAACAACACATTGAACATATTGTTAATTACAAACAAACAAACGAAAAAAGAACACAACCCGTAGTGTTCTTGCTTCTGAAAAACAATTAGCATAATTAACACAATTAATCACACACAAATACACAAAGAGGAACATAAATCATAAAAAATGAAAAGAAGTAATCTTTTTTTATCACTACACATCAATTAGCACAGTCAATTTACACGAAAAACATCATAAATCAAAATTATACCCATATAATATGATATATGATAGGGTTAAAAGTGTCAATTACCGAAAGATTGGAGAGATTGAGAGCTGAGAGAGGAGCAGCGGGCATTCTATAACGAACGACGTCGTTTCTAAGCAGAGAAGAGACGGAGTGCTTTGAGATCTTGTGCATTTTGGCTCAGGGGAGATAGAGAGGGGTAGAGAGAGAGACTGATATATACATATATAAATAAAATCAGAGAGAGAGAGGTATTACCTTAATGTTGAACCCCAAGCTTGTTTGACCCCAATTTCAATTAGAAATCCTAGCCAATCTGTGACTCGCTTCTCCGCTTCATCAAAATGTTACCCACTTTTCCAGTTAGAAACCCTAGCTCGAATCGGTGAGAGCTAATCTCAGATAGCAACTGAGAGAGAGATGTGTACAACGTGAGAGAGCCAATGAAAGAGAGATAAGGGATATGTTTAGAATGAGAGAGAGATTAGAGATATGTCTGAAATTTTACCCGCTTTTCCAAAAATTTTGAGCCCGCCCGATTGAAAGCCACCGAGAGTCCAAAAAACAACAGCTAATTTTACTTCTTTTTTTAATAAATTTTAAGTTTAAATAGTCTTTAAATTTTTTATTAATAAAATATTATCAATTATTAATTAGTGCAATTTAAAAAATTAATTTTTTTTATTTAATCATAGCTAATATTAATATTATTGCTTAATTATATTATAAAAATTGATTAATTTTTAAGTCAAATAATTATATATATTTAATTATTTGTAAAATATTACTTTTTTATCTATTAACACCCTATTGTAACATAAGTTCCTACATGTTACTAGTTTGTAACACTTTGAAGTTATACTAACATGTTATAAAGGCTATGGTAACATTAAAAATACTACGTTGGGGTAGGCTAAGATGAGCATACCTAAGGTAACATAATTTTGTAACATGCATGATTAAACCATTGCGATACGCCATCTATGGCGTAGTGTATGATCAAATAATAACAATTCATTATAGACAACAATTGAAAATGAAGCAAAGTTCTTTACTGATAATGATATTTTTATGATGCAATGATATATAATTGGTATCGAAAATGATCAAAATAATATAAATGATATGATAGATTAATGATGAATAAAATCGGATATGAAGTATAAATTGATGTAAGGATTCTAACTTACT
The DNA here is from genome assembly GCF_009905375.1 of Apium graveolens. NCBI lineage: Eukaryota > Viridiplantae > Streptophyta > Magnoliopsida > Apiales > Apiaceae > Apium > Apium graveolens. The sequence continues at coordinate 66,624 of NW_027417206.1, read as the reverse complement.
TGTTGATGGTGATGCTGGAAATTGATGGATCTGACTAAAAAATCAATTGATTAGTACCATTGAGATGTAAAATTAATTGAGATATGAGTTTTGGAACAATTGATGAAGAAATGTAAATAAAAATAGGACAAAAAAATGTTTAGGGCGGCGAATACCTTACCCTTCAAAGTATCTGGTATGAGATGGTACCCGGACTATGAATTTAGGAGAGAAACCTTCAAAGTCTGTGGTATCTCTGGTATGAGATGGTACCCGGACTATGAATTTAGGACAGAGAAATGTTTGATGCCGAGAGTGAGCAACTTGTATGTTACCCTCTAGAACCTTTTTATATTTATATGAGTCACACCTTGACTAATTAGATTAGGGATTGAATATTATAATATAACTATAATATGACTATTTTAGCCTCCCGATTTTATTTTAAATTACATGAAAATATTATTCTTATTTATTCTATTTTTTGTTTAAATATAAGTGATAATTTTTTATTATATAAATTAGTTCATTTATTTAATAATCAACTGTTATTTATATTTCCTTAAACTAGGAAAAATTGTACATAGAAAATATCAATGAGTAATAAAAAAGTAAGAATTAATCAAAAACTTTAACATTGTACAAACAATGATTTATGAATTAATGAAAAAAAGTGGGCGTAGAAAAGAATTTTTAATAACTTTTAATTACTTTTAAATTTATGGTTAAATTTCGTTGTTGAACAAAAACCATTATCTTATATTTTATTAAAATCTCTTCAATTTCGCTGAATTACTAAGATAAAAGGTACGTATAACCAAATTCATGATATAAGAAAAAAATTATTCTCTTAAAATTACTAAAAAACAAGGAACCCATTTAAATATATCATTTATTATCGTAGATATACAGTAAGATATTTTAGAAATAAATATTATTTAACATGATTGATAGTGGAATAATAAAATAAAGTAAATAAATGGTTAATGTAAAATAGTATACAAAGACATATTAGAGGCATATATAAGTTGAATACTACTATTTTTTATTTTTTTATTTCAATTTTCGAATTTATATTATAATTTATATTATATGAAAATTTTGAGTTTATTAGTTTCAATATTAAACTTAATAATAATTTCAATTATATAATAATACAATAAAAGAGTGTCAAGTTATGAAAATTAAAATTTCATTCAATAATATGTAAACAAATCATATTTTTTTGGAATGAGAATAAATAAATAAATAAATAAATATATATATATACATGTTTATCGATAATTTGTAGAGAGTAAAATTAAATTGTTACTGTAAAGTTTCAACAGATTTTACATGATATAATTTGTTGTGCAAGACATGCCTGTAACTCAACAAGACTAAGTCAAATTGACAACCCTAAGTAAGTTGTATTGTTATCTTAGTTTGTATTTGTACTTGTAACATTTTGAAGTCTGTAAAAATTCACTTTAGAGTATTAGAGATCTCGATAAGTCAATATACTTATCGAGATGTCAAGATCTATATATGTCTAACTAAAGATCTCGAGGTAAATTCTCAAAGTACAAATTACAGACCAATTCAATATCCAAGATCTACAATCAACAAACAATCCAACCAGCCGGATTGACAAGTCTACAAAAAGCAGCTTGTAGGATGTGCAAGATGAGTGGTGAAGATTAACTGACAAAGAAAGATGAAAGTAAATAGAGGATGCTAAAGATATGTTAAGCCAGAAATAGAAGATTCACTCTTCCTAAATTGGAAATGGCAAGTGACAATTTACTAAAGGTTAATGGCATGTCTTATTGTACAATGTGTAAACCAGCAGTTAACTGAATTATAAAGTTAACACTGGTCCTTTATTAGCAGTAACAATTTAGATAGAAAAATCTTGTAACACTATCAAGGAGAAGCTAAGCTCTTTATTAATAAAGAGCCTAAACTTTTTGTAGCAAAATATTCTTAATTTTAATATAAAATTAAGTGAGTTTTGAAAGATTTGTGTTCTTTATTATTGTATGTTTAATTTATGCAGTAACACATTTCACTACAAGATTTGATTTATTTTGTTCAACCAAAAAGAATTCAAGAAAAGTACAAAATACCTAAAACATATTCACCCCCCTCTGTGTGTTATTCATTTCCTAACAAGTGGTATCAGAGCAAAATCTGAAAGTAAATAGATTCAAGATCTTGGAAGAATGAATACACAGGAAATTAGTAGCATCAAAATCCCTACCTTTGACAAAGCTAACTACACTCTTTGGAAAAAGAAAATGTTGTTGTTTATCAGAATGGCCAATCCACTCTAATCCAGATTCTCAAAAATGGGCCCTTCACTCCTATGTTTAGAGTTGATGAATCTACAGATGGTGATATTGTCATTCCATCTCATTATGCTCCAAAAGACCTTTCTGAGTACACTGAGCCTGAGAAAGTTTTCCTGGATAGTGGCTTGCAGTTGATTTTAATAGAATCTCTTGACAATGTAATGTACAATAACATTGTCAAGTGTGACACTGCCAAGCAGATCTGGGAAAAGATTGAAATACTCCGTGAGGGAACTAAGGAGGTTAGATCTAATCAAAGAAAGATATTGATTTCATAATATGAGGGTTTCATGGCCAAGTCAAAAGAAAGTATTACTCATGTGTTTGAAAGGTTCAATAAGCTGATTAATGACTTGCAGCTTCATGACAAGTACTATGAAGCTGAAGAAGTGAACTTGAAATTTTTGCTTACTCTTCCTGATCATTTGGAACAGAAAATCTCAGCAATCAGGGAAGGGATAGACTTGAGTATAATAACTCTGGAAGTCCTGTATGGAATCTTGAAAACATATGAACTAGAAATGATTCAAAGAAAATCATTAAGGTCTGGTCAAGGGCATGTTGTAGATGGTTCAAGTGCTCTAATTGTCAATGAAAGCCAGACCTCCAATGATGAACCAAGATCCCAGACTCCAGCTGCCTCAACAAGTGAGCAAAAAATCAATGATTCACATGAACAAGTTATACTGGAACTGGAAGAATATGAGTTCTACATCCTGGATGAACTTGATGAGCTAGATCAATCAATGGCCTATCTGGTAAGAAAGTTCTCTAATATTAGAGTTAAGAAGCCAAGGTTCTTCAAGGGTAAAGGACAGTCATTCAAAAAAGACAACAGTTGAAAAGAAAAAGGGAAGTACACATCTGATAGCAAAAACGGTTACAAAACTGGATCTGTGGACATATAAAAAATGAGGTGCTTCAATTGTGATGAGTTGGGCTATTTTGCTACAGAATGCAGGAAACCCAAAAAAGCAAAGAAAGACAAGGCTTATCTTGAATTAGAAGAAAAATATGAAGCTCTCCTAAAGAAACTGCAAAATAAAGCTTATATTGCAGAAGATAAAAGTTGGGATGACTCTGACAATGATGAAGATGAGAAAGTTTGAAATTATGTATTAATGGCCTTGGAGCAAGGAGGGTCCTCTTCATCAAAAATACAGGTACCAACTCTTACCACCATTAATTTAAATGTGAATCAATATAAGGAAACTGTAGAAAAGATAAGCACAGAAATGTTTCACATTCACACAAGTATGGTGGCTGCCAATGAAGAAGTGAGCAGACTGACAAAAGTAAATGAGAAGCTTGAGAATGAGAAACAGGAAAATAAATTATTGATAGTAAAACTTGAAGTTGTAAAACAAGAAAACATTTATCTAAAGAACAAGCTCAGTGTGCAAATGAGATTGAAGCTCTCTTTAAGGAAAAGCTAGAGAAAAATAAAAGCCACCTAAAATAATTTCTAGAATATGAACACAGAGTTGAGAATTTTCTTGCTCTTTTAGATATAAATGTGATTGACAAAGTATATAAGACTATAAACCAGGCTGACTATGCATCATATGTTGTTAATTTTCAAAGTCCAGTCTTTGTCGACATTTTACAATGATCTAATTTAAATTCTGCAAGCTTATAATCTCATGCTTTCAGTACAATGAACATCTTTTTGGTACATGTATAACAGATTCTTCAATTATAGACAGGAAAATTTAGTAGGAAGATGCATCGATTTTCAAAATTAGTAGGAAGATTCATCGAGTTTCTTTCTATGTAGTAACTGTTTGGTGTAGAAAAAAGTGCTTGCAAGATATGCTAATCACACATTGATGCTAACAAGAGTATGGAGTGCTAATTACAGTTTTTAAATTTTGTATATATTTATACATGTATATTTCTACAATAAATTTATAGAGTTCATGCATACACGCAAGAAACAAACATTAAAAATATCGTGTTCACAAATTCTGATACTGAAAATTGGAGAATGGCCTCTGATCAGTTTGATGAAGAAAGTGAAGGCTACTTTTCATGTACATCAAATGAAGTTATTTTTTTCCTCTCAAGAAAGATATTCACTTGGAAGCTATAAAAATGATTGCAGTTAAATTGCGTCCTCCTGTATTCATTGAGAATATTGACAACATTTTGATTAAGGTGATCTACATCATTATAACCGGTGGCAGAGCTAATCTGTTCTAGCGAGTTCGGGATTAGAGAAAAAGAGAAGATGTTAAAGGCCTCATAGTGTTATTTTCGTTCCTCAGCTGGTCTGATTGCAGGAGTCCTTTTTATCTCTACTAAAAAGTTGCTTTCTGTGATGAATTATCCCCTAAACATCAGGTAATTTATATTAAGTCATTACTGACCCTTTAGCATAGATCTCATCCATTCAATAATCTTTCCAAGGTTTTTGAACTAGTGTCCATCTTGCATGCTATTAATAATTTTTTCTTTTAAATCCACTGCCCTCGCTTTATAATTTATGTCACCAAGAAGTTGTTCAGCCTTATTTTTTATTTCATCTTTCCTAATGATGCCAGTTTCATCTTTCTCAAACCCCAGTCCTACTTTCCAGACAACACAAATATAACTCTCGTAGAGGAACTGATCAACAAAGTATGGCCAGCAGAGGAAAAGAACTCCGTTGCTCAGACCTTATGTAGTAGAATTCCAGCAATGGCTCATGAAACAAGCAACTGACGGATGACTCAGAACTTTTTCTTGAGGAGCCCAACTTACTATTTTTCCACGACACCCTATTCGCCCTTCAAATTCTTGTCGGTGAGCTTCTTCATTTGTCATACCAGGACGCAGAACCCATAGAAAAGGATTCTTGGTTAGTTCAAGTCCTAAAGCTAGTTCTAAAAATTGTGTTTGATCAAAAATAGTAAGGCTTCCAAAGGCGGCATAAATAACCGAACAAACTGGTTGTTGATCAAGCCATGACAAGCAGTCATCATCCTCGACCCAAAAAATTGCATGCCTGATTTCCAGGCTTGCTGCTTACGGGAAGTGCACCTACTGGTAATATTTCTGGAAATAATGAAAATGTAGATGGCTCCAATTCGTAAGCTGTATTGCATATTATGAACTCCGCTAATTTAAAACATTGATTATTTTCAGAGAGAAATTAAAAGAAGCTCTTTTGTACTGCTATATCGCGGATGCAAGCCCATCCAAATGTTTCCGTTTTGAGAGCAGGCATTGTGGCTGATAGATGAAGCATCTACTTCTTTAAAATGGTTCCTGCATTAAGATTTATTTAATTTTGACCCATATTCTACAGTGTAAATCTCAATGACCAAACTACAATAACTCCCTTATGATAATTACAATATATATCAATATATAAATCTCGGGATGAGTGATAATCGAACTCATGACCTGAGATTAGAGCTGGCTACTTGTGCGGGTTTGTACCGCCCGCTCGGGACCGGCTCGTGGGGAAGCCCAGATTTATTCGGTTCGAATAGGGCTGATTCAAAACCGCACAATTCGTTAAATATTACGAGCCGATTATAAATATTATATTAGAAAACCAGGACCGGAAGCTCGCCAACCCGGCTCGTGAACCCGCCGCCAACCCATGTATAATTTATAAAGAAAAGTCTTTTTCTTGAAAAGGTTCTTTTACGTTTACGATTCACGTGCCAGTTACGAATCATTATTTTTCGGTTCAAACGCGGCCCGAACCGGATTCATTACTCTACTGTGTCGGTTCAATGTTAAGGTTTCCAGTGCCCAACCCGTATGCGGCCCGGCCCGAACCGCATGGACCGCACAAGTGGTCAGCTCTACCTAGGGATGACCAGAGACTTACCATTAAGCTATCCCTCTCAAATTTTTTATTAGGTTCCGAAGATAAAAAATTTGCATCTCATGAGGAAGATAAAAAGTTTGCATCTCAAGGGAAAACAATAAGCCATTAGGAAGAAAAAAAAATCATTCCTATCCTCATCTAGTTCCAATCCATCCGGAATCGAAACCAAGCGCATCCTGTCATCATCCACATCAATTTCATTTTTCGACATCGCTTTTAGGACACGCAAGTGATTAAAATCAGTGTTTACAAATGTAAATTTAAAACCATGTTCTGCAATTTTTTGCATAAGCTTCATCATTGGAATTACATGGCCTTGTGCAGGGCATGGTATTGCTATTACATGCAGAAGCGTGCTCATATCTTTGTCATTAACTTGATACTTCTTGCATTCTTTTAGCACGCTAGTACTGCTTATTGTGTGTAATTTTATTTTTTTAATATTTGACCAGCAGAGCTTTTTATGATAAACTTGAAAACATAGTTAAAAGGTCATGTCAAGTTAACTAAGGGAGAAAGTTATAGTTTTTCTGAAAGAATTTTTTTAGTTAATTAGGTACAATCACCTAAACTAGAATTTTTAGTTTCAATATTGATTTGATGTTTGTCATGTTTATACATTTACCACATCATCAAACAACTATATAAACATGCTTTAGTGTGTTCTACATGAAATTTAAGGGAAAGGTAAATTTGAAAATAGTTGGTTTCAAAATATATTTAATAATTGAAGTTAAATTTTTATTTTAGCATTAAAAGACATTTTTAATGCCAAATTATAGCAATTACCATAATCATTTTACATGTTGCGCTAAAAACTCAATTCTGAAAGGGTTCTTTATATTGGATGCAAATATGCATAAATACATCATTGATTTTAAATTTGAAATCAATGATACATTTATGCATGCATACCACATCATCAAGTAATCACAAATGACATTAAAAATGGTGAACTTTATATAAAATTTAGGAAAGAGAGAAAGACAAAAATTAGTAAAATTAGAAATATTTGGATGCAAAATACAACTAATATTGGAGTTGAAATTTTATTTTAGTAACAAAAAAAAAAACTTCTTACACCGAACTCAGTTTTGTTCGAGCTCGTATATGAACTACTTCGAGTATCGTAGTATGGAAACTCAATTCCTCTCGAGCTTGTTTAAAAATTTCATCTATTTTTTTAAATTTTTTTAAATTTTTTTAAATTTTTATAAATTTTTTATTCTTTTAAGTGTTGAACTAGCGAGCCAACTCAGATTAACTCGTTTAAATCCGACTCGTTTCATTTAGCTCATGGGTATAGTAAACTCAGCTAGCTTGTCTATTATAAATAAGTCAAATCTGATCACAGATTTAATCTCGTTTATCTTTCAAAAATACCCAATTAAACTTATTTATTAAATAACTATCTCAACTTGAATTACATCCGAGTTATATGTAATTCAATTTTTGATATCCACTAAATTATCTTGAAACGAGAAAATATGCAAGTTTGGAGTTGGTTTGTCTAGTTATTCAAATTATGCATTGGTTATAATTAAGAACTATATAATATTTTTTGTTGTATATGAATTTTTTACTAATATTTAATAAAATTTAAGGAAAAAATAAATAAAAGATACACATGTACAAAGTATACCGGTAATAATATGCATTATCTGTATCACAAGATCAAGTTAAAAATTTAAAATAATTATGTATTTATTTTAGTTTCAACTTAAAATAATTATGTATTTATTTTAGTTATTGCAAAAAGTAGTATTCAAACAATTCCGAAAATATGATGTAACTCTTTTAATAAATGCATTTTTACCTAATTCATCTCATAATTGCCCCAACTAAAAATATCCAATGATCCAAATTAAAATTAACTTAAATTCCTAAACCAGTCATTAATATCTTGTCAAAAAAAAAACCATTCATAAATATGAATTTGGCTGATTTAACTTGTAAAATTTAATATTCCAACCCTAGTTCTCACTTAAAAATAGTTGCTTTGGATCTGTACAAATGTATATAGGCTGGCTAACACCATTTTAGTGACACCTAACATTCACATGTTTATTTTAAAGTAAACTTATTTCTTTACGACACAACACAAAGCATCTATGCAACTAGATTATAAGCTGAATAAATAGAAAATATAGGCACCTGCATGCATGCGGGAAACTGTAAAATTTTAAGCATATATAAACTACAGGTAAACATAAACCAAACATGAATGCAAGTTTTGGTATCATTATTTAATTAGATAATTGGCAATTTTAAAACATAGAGCAAACTGCAAAATCACACATGAATTGAAATAAAAAGCCAGTTTATATTTATACATGAACTAGGCTAAAAGCATAAAGACAATACAATTACAAAACATACGGCATGGGCAGGGGCGGAACCAGTAATCTAATATGGGGGACCAAAATAAATAAAAGTAGAAAACATACTGATTTATTTGAGATGTGCACGCGATCAAATAAAAAGAATCAATGATCTCCTCGGCAGAAATGGTCTCCGCAATCTCCTTTTCAATATACACTATTAAATAATCCCTAAGAAATTAATCTTTCATTCGATTGCGAAGACTTTTTTTCACAATTTTCATAGCAGAAAAAGATCGTTCAGATGTTGCAGTAGATGCTGGAAGAGTCAAGACAAGCCTTAATAGTCTATCAACTAATGGATACATGTCAGCTTTCCCTGTGGTTACCAATCCATGACATAAATCACCAAGAGTAGACAGATTCTTCAAATCTGGATGAACCGGAACATCTAACCCATAATGTTGTAGTTCACACTGTAGATGGATTTTTTCATCTTCCAAAAAATCTTCTCGATAAAACTTTTCAGCTAACTTGCAAATGTTCTCTATGTTGAAAGACCTGTAACCATCCCTAGGATTTAGTGATGCACTTAAAATGAAAAGCTCCGTCATTTGTTCACTGAATCTATTGTTTAGCTCCTGTAATTGTTGATCACGTATTAACGAATTGAAATTAATAATTTCATCATTGTTCTCAGAATCAATACCTCCATTAACAATCTCTGGATTTTGAGGATTTTGCTCGGAGTTTCTGTTTATCCCACCAAAAATCAGAGGCTCAACTCCAACTCCATCTCCAGTGACTTCAATTGAGGCGGTAGAAGGTTCTTCATCTTCACAAGTAGTTGTTTGCTTCTTCTTGGGTTGAAAATAAGATGTAATCTCTTTTCTCTTACTCATATTTACGGATTAGATACAAAGGTAGAGTAGATAAAGAGAGATGATATTAGGGATTGTAATTTTGTAACTTGTATGTATAGTGTGTGTTGGGGGTTTTGGGACCGGAGCAGAACAACTGAACAAGTATGTTTTGTTTTTAGACTTTAGTTTTAAGCATCTTTTTTTTGTTTCAAATTGTACTATCTTTATCTTATATGTTTATTTATTAATTATTAAGATTAATGAACAAATTCCATGATTTCCATCTAATCAATATTATTTTGAATGAAATAATTAATAAAATCAATAAAATTTTGTATAATCAATTCTTAATTTCAATTTTCTTTTAAATCTAGGGGGACCAAAAAAATTTTTGACAGTAAATTTTAAAATTTTATATTAAAATTTTGGGGTTATTCCGCAGTTGGCGGGGACTGGGGCTCCCTTCGATCCCCCTAGTTCCTCCCCGGGGCATGGGGCAGGTCTTTCATAGGACTATGCATTCCAAATTATTTGCATTACAATTAATTAATTGTTTTGACTGAACCTTAGAACCAGTAAAATAAATTCTTATATTTTGAAATATTTGTATTCGTTAAACTTGAGCCTCAACACTACATTTCAACTTAATATTATCAAAAGAAGTGAATCAACACCTCATTTTCAATCAATATCAACCAAGAATGTAATTTCACAAGCAATATATATAAGGCCAACCATTTATAAGCTTGTAGTTTATTATATTGAGGTTTGATTAAGAAAGCTAGAAATAAAGAAAAGGAGCCCTATCCAATTAAGAAATTAGCTAAAATTGTTTCTTCAAATCGTGAAGTAAAGGGTTCTCAAACACTTAAACAGAACACACATACATAACAACACAGTAACTGAATAAAATTATTAGAGGCCGATTCTAATAAGAAAATGAAATGCCATTGATCAACCTGCATTTAACCAGCTTGCTTGGAGGACTTCTACTTGCATTCTTCAGCTTCTTCACTTCCTCCTTAAGCTCCTCCAACTTCCTCAATTCTTCTTCTAAAACTGTCATTTTGCCTGAGCACCTAGGACGTGCAATTTGAGAAGAACTAGCCCTGATTCTCCTAAAAACAATGCAAATACTTCAGTCTTACAAACATATAAATATAATTAAATTTTTTAATTAAATTTAATATAGCAAACTATATTTAGAATCAGAAGGCTTGATCTTATCTAGGACGTGTAATCTGAGAAGAACTCGATTTTGTTTATTGAATAACCAGCTCGTCTCATATTAATTACATCCCAATTATAGTAATTCAAATTTTAATATAAAGAAATTTGTCGATACACCTTTTATTTTGATACAAAAAATTATGGAAATTTAAAGTTAGTTTATGTAGTTTGAAATTCTTTTAACCGGTTACAATAACTACACTATTTTTTTTCCGCCAACCAACTTGTCTCAACTCATTTAAACCGACTCGTGAACTTACGAGTAAACTCTCGATTCGGCTCACTACAAAAAAATAAGGCTAAATACAATTGCACAAATACAACCAGAGTTAATTTCAATCACCTTCAGTTGAATTTAAGGGTACGACTGAATAAAACCGCATGCGGTCGTATTTAAATACGATCGTATTACGTGATCGAATTTAGTAATAATTACGACTGAATAAATACAACCGTATTTATATGCAACCATATATAGTTGGGTTTCGGCGTGCTACTAAATTTAACCTCCCTCGGTCGAATTTAGCCTTACCAAAAAATGGAGGAAATTTTCCCGCCAACAAAATTTTTTGACACTGCTAAATTCAACCGATTTCGGTCGAATTCGATACTTCAAAATGGAGGGAATTTTCCCGCACTTTTAAAAATTTAGTTGCAAAAGTGGAGGGAAATTTCCCTCCTTTCTGAAAATTATAATTTCAGTAGAATTCAATTGTGTTTATCTAACAGGACAGTATTCGATTGTATTTAGTACTATTAGAATATTTTTTTAAAGAAAATTATTTGAAGGTTAGTAAATATTTTGAAAAAAATTATGTATAAAAGTTAGAATAAAATTTACACAGAAGTTAAATTTTTAGTTTTTGCAAAAAAGATCATTATGGTAAGCGCATTTTCAAATTTCTTTATTCGTTGCATAACAAAAATTGAAAATTTATAAAAGTAGATTGACCAATACTTCTTACTAGTGTTTAGTTCCATATTAATGTTTCAATTTTTTTAAAAATATTTATGAATGATCTAACTATAAGTATGTATTCAAGTTTTCTAAGTAGTTTTGACTTGGCTTGCATATGTGGATTTGATTTTTGTGTTGTTGTGGTTAGATTTGAACTATATTTTGGGATGTTATAATTTAGGCAAGAACCTGTCAATTTTTTTTACTAAACATGTTGCCTTAGCCTAAAATAATGTTGGCAAAAATAATTCAAAAGATGTTGCTATAGCCAGGTAAGTGTTGGCAAAGATAAGAAATGTTAATAAAATTGGTGTTGCTATAGACTGAGACTGTGTTGCCATAAGAATTAAGGCAACATCAAATTTGTGTTACCTTTAAAAACCCAGTATTACCATAAACTTAAAGCCAACACCGGTTCAGATGTTGCTATTGACATTATAATGTTGCCATAGAGGTCTACAGCAACACATTTTTGGTGTTGGAATTCTTCTGTAAAATGTGTTGGCAAAATATCAAAGGCCACATGCAAATTTCCAACACCCTCAAAATTGACCAAAGTGTTGCCTTAAGATTTGTGGCAACATTTTTTTACATTTTTCACATTTTTTTTGATGTTGCTGTAGGACATTTATGTGGTAGTGTCCCCTATTAGTTATCATCAAGTAGAATTGGAGAGATTGAAGTTTGTGCAGCCACCAGTTTTTGAAGCAACTGAGTTTGAGTCTCTTGATTTTGTAGTATCTTGGCCACTGAATTTTCAATATTAGACATTCTTGAACAATGCCTTAACTTTTCTAGATAGATCACTTTTCTTCCCGAGCTTTTCCCGAATTTCTCTCATTGTGGCTGCTTGAAGCTTCTCATTCAAACTTGTGTACATATCCTTCTTGGATTCATCAGTTAAGAGTTTGAGACCATCCAAATCTAGATCCTATTAGAGATTTTGAATCCTGTGAAGTTGGAGGGACTCTAGATGGGATTGAAGAAGTGACCTTGTACCGGCATTGGTAGTGGCTGCTAAAGCTATTTGAGTTTGATTGATTAACGTGAAAAATATGGAGTTGAAGTGGTGAGAGCTGCATTCCTTGCTAAGCATCCATTCAGGAGTATTTGTTGTAGAACTAGGGCATGCATCTCCCCCTAAGTTCATGCCATCATCTACACCAAATTCTTCATCAAACTCATCATCATCAGCTCCAAAATTAGAATCTACATCAGATGTAAGAGGCAGTGTGGTTATTGCATCTTTGGCCCTTTATATTGATTCGGTTGTGTGGAGTAAATTCAATGTTCTTACTCCCTCCTCATTGCCTTGAACAACCAAGGTTTTATAGGCTGTATCATGATGAGTAAATGTCTGAGCATCCAAGGAAATAAAATCTATAACCTCTCTCTATTATTGATGACAAAGTCTTTCCTTTTAAGTATCACAGACATCCATGGACTCACTAGCAATGGCTGCCACCGTTATTCCTCTTGTACGTGCATTTCTCTCTTTTTCTCTATATTCTTGCATAGGGGCTCCCCGGGCTCACCACCCTCACAACCTCACCTTCACCTACTAAGGTGGAACTCCCTTCACTCACTTTTGTCACACTGGAAAAAATAGTGTGTATTATAGAACTATCAACCTCTTCTTTTTCCTGGGAGCAACCCAGCCTCTCAGTCAGTTCACTTTCTTCCCTCAATCCTAAAAGTGATTAAACAACTATAAGTCATATGCACTTGTAATAGATTTTGAAATGTCAAAGTATTTGTGCACTGAGTGTCAACGTGTGTGAAATAGCCATTGAAGGTGTAGTTGTGACTATCAAGTATTTTAAAATAAACTCCAGCTACCTCAATTATTTGAACTAGAAAAATCTAAACTAACTGAAATTTTAGAACAAGTTCAGTATATATTTTAGAGACGTCTAATAGCATAAAATATATTATATTAAGTATGTTTAGAATAATTTGTAATTCTGTAATTGTAATTAATTATTTAAATGTTCATATACATAAAATTTATTGTAATCCTAAAAAAATAGTTTTTTATAATATTTTAAATAATTTTTTAAAATAGGACCCCTTAAATATTTTCGCATTGACCTTAAAATTTTAGGATCAGCCCTATCCTTAAATAGAATGATTTTGTAAGTCATTTGTTGGATAATACTATAAAGGTGTAACACATGTTATAAGGTGTAACCCATGTATTAGGATATGAAATTTTGAACTTTCATCAAACTTAATTATGTAAATATAATTTTAATTAGTAAAATTAAAGGTACTTTGACATTTTATTTAATTTATTCGTCGAACATAGGTGGTCCCCCAACACATTGAGTCCATCATAATAAGTGGCTCAAAAATTCTAAATTATTCTTTATAATTATATATAAATTTAAGTACGTGAAAGAAATTTAAATCAATTTTTTCTTCTTACAAATATAACGTATCTTCATTTCTCACTATTTTTAATCTGGGTATCGGAAAGTAGTTTGAAAGAATTCGAGGCCTTAATACAAAAGTGAATGAACCTGGCATATAAAAATATAAATGATTTTATATTTTAAAATAATCTCTAGCTAACTCAATTATTTGACTAAAAAAATCTAGACTAACTTAAATTTTCGAACAAGTTCACTATATATTTTAGAGACGTCTAATCGCATAAAATAGATTATATTAAGTATGTTTATAATAATTTGTAATCCTGTAATTGTAATTAATAGTTTAAATGTTCATATAAATAAAATTTATTGTAATCCAAAAAAAATAGTTTTTTTATAATATTTTAAATTTTTTTTTAAAATAGGACCCCTTAAATATTTTCGCATTGACCTTAAAATTTTAGGACCGGCCTATCCTTAAATATAATGATTTTGTAAGTCATTTATTGGATAATATTATAAAGGTGTAACACATGTTATAAGGGTGTAACACATGTATTAGGATATGAAATTTTGAACTTTCATCAAACTGAATTATGTAAATATAATTTTAATTAGTAAAATAAAAGTTACTTTGACATTTTATTTATTTTTTTTGTTAAACATAGGTGGTCCTCACTCAGCACAATCTCGACCCATTATAATAAGTAGTCCAATTTTTTTTAAATTATTTATCCTTTTTATTTATAAACAAATTTAAGTATGTGAAAGATATTTAAATCAATTATGTATTATTACTAATTTAACAGCACTTCATTCTCATGGTTATTAATCCGTATGGGAAAGAAGTTTGAAAGAATTTGAGGCCTTAATGCAAAAAGTAAATGTTCTCGGCATCTCAAATTATATCTGATTTTGTATTTTAAAATGATCTGGGGTTAGCTGAATTATTTAAACTAGAAAAATTTGGACTAACTTAAATTTTCGAACAAGTTCACTGTATATTTTAGAGATGTGTAATCACATAAAATAAATTATATTACATATGTTTACGATAATTTCTAATCCTGTAATTTTAATTAGTAGTTTAAATGTTCATATACATAAAATTTATTGTAATCCTAAAAAAGGTTTTCTTTACATATTTTAAATAAATTTTTAAAAAACGACCCCATAAATATTTTCGCACTGGTCCTTAAAATTCTCAAGAACGGCCCTATCGTTGAATAAAATGATTTCGTAAATCATTTATTGGATACTGTTACAAGGGTGTAACTCTAACTGGACCACTTCGCGAGCAGGTAGACTGGTTAGACTGAGTTTGGTTCTATTCGAGCTCATATGCAAGCCGATTTGAGTATGCCAGGACTTGATTAAAACTCGACTCGAACTACGAAAACTCGATCGTCTTGAGCATTTTTAAAATTTATATATAAATATTTTTTCAAATTTCTTTTTATTATTTTTAAATATAATTTTAATTAAACTTTAATAGTTTTTAATCCTTTTAAGTGTTGAGCTCGTGAGCCAACTCGGCTAAACTCATTTAAACCTAACTGGTTTTGCTTACGGGTATACTAGACTCGGCAAGCTCGTCAATTAAATAAAAAAACCAAACTAAACCAAACAGCTCAAATATATCCCGCATAGAGCAGAATCTGGGAATGGTATGATATTTGTAGCCTTTCCCTCATTCAAGAATAAAATCCTTTTAAGTGTTGAGCTCGTGAGCCAACTCGTTTAGCTTACGGGTATACTAGACCCGACAAGCTCGTCTATTAAATAAAAAAACCAAACTAAACCAAACATCTCCAATACATCCCATATAGAGTAGGATCTGGGAATGGCCTCATTCAAGAATGAAGATGGTGTTACTCGAAAGTAAATATTCTGACTTAATCTGCATCTAATAGAATATATCTCAGAATCAGAAACGTAACAGTCAGCCCATCAGTATTTACCAAAGAAAATCTTAATCTAGCCCATCAGGATTTATCAGCCTCAGCAAATCCTTACCAGGCATCGGGATTTGTCAGCCTCGTCAAATCTTGATCAGGAGTCAGTATTTATTCCAACAAATCATAGTTTATAATTTTTGATCAGCAAATACTGATATTCCCTGTTACACAGATTCAATATTCATATTAAAATATTATAATAAGTCAATAAATATTTTAATTAAACAATTAGTAAAATTCCTCGGCCAAGTTGACTCGTGTACGTGAGACCCCGAGACAAGTTGGAAGCTATAAAAAATGATTGCAGTTAAATTGTGTCCTCCTGTATTCATTGAGAATATTCACAACATTTTGATTAAGGTGATCTACATCATTATAACCAGTGGCAGAGCTAATCTGTTCTAGCGAGTTCGGGATTAGAGAAAAAGAGAAGATGTTAAAGGCCTCATAGTGTTATTTTCGTTCCTCAGCTGGTCTGATTGCAGGAGTCCTTTTTATCTCTACTAAAAAAGTTGCTTTCTGTGATGAATTATCCCCTAAACATCAGGTAATTTATATTAAGTCATTACTGACCCTTTAGCATAGATCTCATCCATTCAATAATCTTTCCAAGGTTTTTGAACTAGTGTCCATCTTGCACGCTATTAATAATTTTTTCTTTTAAATCCACTGCCCTCGCTTTATAATTTATGTCACCAAGAAGTTGTTCAGCCTTATTTTTTATTTCATCTTTCCTAATGATGCCAGTTTCATCTTTCTCAAACCCCAGTCCTACTTTCCAGACATCACAAATATAACTCTCGTAGAGGAACTGATCAACAAAGTATGGCCAGCAGAGGAAAGGAACTCCGTTGCTCAGACCTTCTATAGTAGAATTCCAGCAATGGCTCATGAAACAAGCAACTGACGGATGACTCAGAACTTTTTCTTGAGGAGCCCAACTTACTATTTTTCCACGACACCCTATTCGCCCTTCAAATTCTTGTCGGTGAGCTTCTTCATTTGTCATACCAGGACGCAGAACCCATAGAAAAGGATTCTTGGTTAGTTCAAGTCCTAAAGCCAGTTCTTGAAATTATGTTTGATCAAAAATAGTAAGGCTTCCAAAGGCGGCATAAATAACCGAACAAACTGGTTGTTGATCAAGCCATGACAAGCAGTCATCATCCTCGGCCCAAAAAATTGCATGCCTGATTTCCAGGCTTGCTGCTTGCGGGAAGTGCACCTACTGGTAATATTTCTGGAAATAATGAAAATGTAGATGGCTCCAATTCATAAGCTGTATTGCATATTATGAAGTCCGCTAATTTAAAACATTGATTATTTTCAGAGAGAAATTGAAAGAAGCTCTTTTGTACTGCTATATCGCGGATGCAAGCCCATCCAAATGTTTCCGTTTTGAGAGTAGGCATTGTGGCTTATAGATGAAGCATCTACTTCTTTAAATTGGTTCCTGTATTAAGATTTATTTAATTTTGACCCGTATTCTACAGTGTAAATCTCAATGACCAAACAACAATAACTCCCTTATGATAATTACAATATATATCAATATATAAATCTCGGGATGAGTGATAATCGAACTCATGACCTGAGATTAGAGCTGGCTACTGCGGGTTTGAACCGCCCGCTCGAGACCGGCTCGTGGGGAAGCCCAGATTTATTCGGTTCGAACAGGGCCGATTCAAAACCGCACAATTCGTTAAATATTACGAGCCGATTATGAATATTATATTAGAAAACCAGGACCGGAAGCTCGCCAACCCGGCTCGTGAACCCGCCGCCAACCCATGTATAATTTACAAAGAAAAGTCTTTTTCTTAAAAAGGTTCTTTTACGTTTACGATTCACGTGCCAGTTACGAATCATTATTTTTCGGTTCAAACGCGGTCCGAACCGGATTCATTACTCTACCGGGTCGGTTCAATGTTAAGGTTTCCAGTGCCCAACTCGTATGCGGCCCGGCCCGAACCGCACGGACCGCACAAGTGGCCAGCTTTACCTGGGGATGACCAGAGACTTACCATTAAGCTATCCCTCTCAAATTTTTTATTAGGTTCCGAAGATATAAAATTTGCATCTCATGAGGAAGATAAAAAGTTTGCATCTCACGGAAAACAATAAACCATTAGGAAGATAAAAAAATCATTCATATCCTCATCTAGTTCCAATCCATCAGGAATCGAAACCAAGCGCATCCTGTCATCATCCACATCAATTTAGTTTTTCGACATCGCTTTTAGGACACGCAAGTGATTAAAATCAGTGTTTACAAATGTAAATTTAAAACCATGTTCTGCAATTTTTTGCATAAGCTTCATCATTGGAATTACATGGCCTTGTGCAGGGTATGGTATTGCTAGTACTGCTTATTATGTTTTTTTAATATTTGACCAGCAGAGCTTTTTATGATAAACTTTAAAACATAGTTAAAAGGTCATGTCAAGTTAACTAAGGGAGAAAGTTACAGTTTTTCTGAAAGAATTTTTTTAGTTAATTAGGTACAATCACCTAAACTAGAATTTTTAGTTTCAATATTGATTTGATGTTTGTCATGTTTATACATTTACCACATCATCAAACAACTATATAAACATGCTTTAGTGTGTTCTACATGAAATTTAAGGGAAAGGTAAATTTGAAAATAGTTGGTTTCAAAATGTATTTAATAATTAAAGTTAAAGTTTTATTTTAGCATTAAAAGACATTTTTAATGCCAAATTATAGCATTTTACATGTTGCGCTAAAAACTCAATTCTAAAAGGGTTCTTTATATCTTTTGGATGCAAATATGCATAAATACATCATTGATTTTAAATTTGAAATCAATGATACATTTATGCATGCATACCACATCATCAAGTAATCACAAATGACATTAATAATGGTGAACTTTATATAAAATTTAGGAAAGAGAGAAAGGCAAAAATTAGTAAAATTAGAAATATTTGGATGCAAAATGCAACTAATATTGGAGTTGAAATTTTATTTTAGTAACAAAAAAAATACTTCTTACACCGAACTCAGTTCTGTTCGAGCTCGTATATGAACTACTTCGAGTATCGTAGTATGGAAACTCAATTCCTCTCGAGCTTGTTTAAAAATTTCATCTATTTTTTTAAAATTCATTTTTATTATATTTGAATCAAATTTTATTTAAATTTTTATAATTTTTTTATTCTTTTAAGTGTTGAACTAGCGAGCCAACTCGGATTAACTCGTTTAAATCCGACTCGTTTCATTTAGCTCATGGGTATACTAAACTCAGCTAGCTTGTCTATTATAAATAAGTCAAATTTGATCACAGATTTAATCTCCTTTATCTTAGACTAAAAGACTTGTCTTTTTCAAAAATACCCAATTAAACTCGTTTATTAAATAACTATCTCAACTTGAATTACATCCGAGTCATATGTAATTCAATTTTTGATGTCCACCAAATTATCTTGATACGAGAAAATATGCAAGTTTGGAGTTGGTTTGTCTAGTTATTCAAATTATGCATTGGTTATAATTAAGAACTATATAATATTTTTTGTTGTATATGAATTTTTTACTAATATTTAATAAAATTTAAGGAAAAAATAAATAAAAAATACACATGTACAAAGTATACCGGTAATAATATGCATTATCTGTATCACAAGATCAAATTAAAAATTTAAAATAATTATGTATTTATTTTAGTTTCAACTTAAAATAATTATGTATTTATTTTAGTTATTGCAAAAAGTAGTATTCAAACAATTCCGAAAATATGATGTAACTCTTTTAATAAATGCATTTTTACCTAATTCATCACATAATTGCCCCAACTAAAAATATCCAATGACCCAAATTAAAATTAACTTAAAGTCCTAAACCAGTAATTAATATCTTGTCAAAAAAAAACCTTTCATAAATATGAATTTGGCTGATTTAACTTGTAAAATTTAATATTCCAACCCTAGTTCTCACTTAAAAATAGTTGCTTTGGATCTGTACAAATGTATATAGGCTGGCTAACACCATTTTAGTGACACCTAACATTCAGATGTTTATTTTAATGCAAACTTATTTCTTTAAGACACAACACAAAGCATCTATGCAACTAGATTATAAGCTGAATAAATAGAAAATATAGGCACCTGCATGCATGCGGGAAACCTGTAAGATTTTAAGCATATATAAACTAGAGGTAAACATAAACCAAACATGAATGCAAGTTTTGGTATCATTATTTAATTAGATAATTGGCAATTTTATAACATAGAGCAAACTGCAAAAATCACACATGAATTGAAATAAAAAGCCAGTTTATATTTATACATGAACTAGGCTAAAAGCATAAAGACAATACAATTACAAAACATACTGCATGGGCAGGGGCGGAACGAGAAATCTAACATGGGGGACCAAAATAAATAAAAGTAGAAAATATACTGATTTATTTGAGATGTGCACGCGAT
Organism: Apium graveolens; assembly: GCF_009905375.1. Taxonomy (NCBI): domain Eukaryota; kingdom Viridiplantae; phylum Streptophyta; class Magnoliopsida; order Apiales; family Apiaceae; genus Apium; species Apium graveolens. Next base: position 46,336 of record NW_027417206.1, on the reverse strand, counting down.
CAAATAAAAAGAATTAATGGTCTCCTCGGCAGAAATGGTCTCCGCAATCTTCTTTTCAATATACACTATCAAATAATCCCTAAGAAATTCATCTTTCATTCGATTGCGAAGACTTTTTTCACAATTTTCATAGCAAAAAAAGATCGTTCAGATGTTGCAGTAGATGCTGGAAGAGTCAAGAGAAGCCTTAATAGTCTATCAACTAATGGATACATGTCAGCTTTCCTGTGGTTACCAATCCATGACATAAATCACCAAGAGTATACAGATTCTTCAAATCTGGATGAACCGGAACATCTAACCCATAATGTTGTAGTTCACACTGTAGATGGATTTTTTCATCTTCCAAAAAATCTTCTGGATAAAACTTTTCAGCTAACTTGCAAATGTTTTCTATGTTGAAAGACCTGTAACCATCCCTAGGATTTAGTGATGCACTTAAAATGAAAAGCTCCATCATTTGTTCACTGAATCTATTGTTTAGCTCCTGTAACTGTTGATTACGTATTAACGAATTGAAATCAATAATTTCATCAGTGTTCTCAGAATCAATACCTTCATTAACAATCTCTGGATTTTGAGGATTTTGCTCGGAGTTTCTGTTTATCCCACCAAAAATCGGAGGCTCAACTCCAACTCCATCTCCAGTGACTTCAATTGAGGCGGCAGAAGGTTCTTCATCTTCACAAGTAGTTGTTTGCTTCTTCTTGGGTTAAAAATAAGATGTAATCTCTTTTCTCTTACTCATATTTACGGATTAGATACAAAGGTAGAGTAGATAAAGAGAGATGATATTAGGGATTGTAATTTTGTAACTTGTATGTATAGTGTGTGTTGGGGGTTTTGGGACCGGAGCAGAACAACTGAACAAGTATGTTTTGTTTTTAGACTTTAGTTTTAAGCATCTTTTTTTGTTTCAATTTGTACTATCTTTATCTTATATGTTTATTTATTAATTATTAAGATTAATGAACAAATTCCATGATTTCCATCTAATCAATATTATTTTGAATGAAATAATTAACAAACTCAATAAAATTTTGTATAATCAATTCTCAATTTCAATTTTTTTTAAATCTAGGGGGACCAAAAAAATTTTTGATAGTAAATTTTAAAATTTTATATTAAAATTTTGGGGTTATTCCGCAGTTGGCGGGGACCGGGGCTCCCTTCGATCCCCCTAGTTCCTCCCCTGGGCATGGGGCAGGTCTTTCATAGGACTATGCATTCCAAATTATTTGCATTACAATTAATTATTTTGACTGAACCTTAGAACCAATAAAATAAATTCTTATATTTTGAAATATTTGTATTCGTTAAACTTGAGTCTCAACACTACATTTCAACTTAATATTATCAAAAGAAGTGAATCAACACCTCATTTTCAATCAATATCAACCAAGAATGTAATTTCACAAGCAATATATATAAGGCCAACCATTTATAAGCTAGTAGTTTATTATATTGAGGTTTGATTAAGAAAGCTAAAAATAAAGAAAAGGAGCCCTGTCCAATTAAGAAATTAGCTAAAACGGTTTCTTCAAATCTTGAAGTAAAGGGTTCTCAAACACTTAAACATAACACACATACATAACACAGTAACTGAATAAAATTATTACAGGCCAATTATAATAAGAAAATGAAATGCCATTGATCAACCTGCATTTAACCAGCTTGCTTCGAGGTCTTCAACTTGCATTCTTCAGCTTCTTCACTTCCTCCTTAAGCTCCTCCAACTTCCTCAATTCTTCTTCTAAAACTGTCATTTTGCCTGAGCACCTAGGACGTGCAATTTGAGAAGAACTAGCCCTGATTCTCCTAAAAACAATGCAAATACTTCAGTCTTACAAACATATAAATATAACTAAATTTTTTAATTACATTTAATATAGCAAACTATATTTAGAATCAGAAGGCTTGATCTTATCTAGGACGTGCAATCTGAGAAGAACTCGATTTTGTTTATTGAATAACCAGCTCGTCTCGTATTAATTACATCCCAATTATAGTAATTCAAATTTTAATATAAGGAAATTTGTCGATACACCTTTTATTTTGATACAAAAAATTATAAAAATTTAAAGTTAGTTTATGTTGTTTGAAATTCTTTTAACCGGTTACAATAACTACACTATTTTTTTTTCCGCCAACCAACTTGTCTCAACTCATTTAAACCGACTCGTGAACTTACGAGTAAACTCTCGATTCGGCTCACTACAAAAAAATAAGGCTAAATACAATTGCACAAATACAACCAGAGTTAATTTCAACCACCTTCATTTGAATTTAAGGGCACGACTGAATAAAACCGCATGCGGTCGTATTTAAATACGATCGTATTACGTGATCGAATTTAGTAATAATTACGACTGAATAAATACAACCGTATTTATATGCAACCATTTACAGTTGGGTTTCGGCGTGCTACTAAATTTAACCTCCCTCGGTCGAATTTTGCCTTACCAAAAAATGGAGGAAATTTTCCCGCCAACAAAATTTTTTGACACTGCTAAATTCAACCGATTTCGGTCGAATTCGATATTTGAAAATAGAGGGAAATTTCCCGCACTTTTAAAAATTTAGTTGCAAAAGTGGAGGGAAATTTCCCTCCTTTCTGAAAATTATAATTTCAGTAGAATTCAATTTTGTTTATCTAACAGGACAGTATTCGATTGTATTTAGTACTATTAGAATATTTTTTTTAAAGAAAATTATTTGAAGGTTAGTAAATATTTTGAAAAAAATTATGTATAAAAGTTAGAATAAAATTTACACGGAAGTTAAATTTTTAGTTTTTGCAAAAAAGATCATTATGGTAAGCGCATTTTCAAATTTCTTTTATTCGTTGCATAACAAAAATTGAAAATTTATAAAAGTAGATTGACCAATACTTCTTACTAGTGTTTAGTCCCATATTAATGTTTCAATTTTTTTAAAAATATTTATGAATGATCTTACTATAAGGATGATGTCAAGATATATGTATTTTAGCTATATAATAATTTTTTAATAAAAATATGAAAGTATTTGGTTTGCTATTTTAATAGTCAACTAATAGTTTTACGGGTACTTCTTACTAGTATTTTGTCCCATACAAATATTTTGATTTTTTTTGAATGATCCAATCTTAGGATGTCAAGATGTATATATTTTAGTGATATGATAAGATTTTAAGAAAATAAATAAATTTATCTATTTTGTTATTTTAATAGTCAACTAGTAGTTTGACTCATTTAAAAATAAGCGTTTGTCTTTAAACTAGTCAAGTTCAGTCACAAATTTAAGCTCCTTTAACTAAAACGAGCGACTTCGTATCATTTAAAAATGCTTGAACTCAAATATGTTTATTGAATAACAGGCTCGTTTTGTTTATACCCCAATTATTGAATTTTTTTCCGATGTTATGCAATTTATCAATACACCTTTTATCTTTATACGAAAAAATATGTAAATTTGGAATTAGTTTGTATAATTTGAAATTCTTTTAATCCTTTTATTTTGATATGAAAAAGTATGCAAATTTAGAGTTAGTTTGTCTAGTCATAATAACTACTCTAAATTTTTTAATAACAGCAAATATAGTAACAATTTTCAAAAAAAAATAATATTCCAATTTTGGCTGCCTCTGTATACATAGATATTTGTACGTTGTTGCCGGCTTGCAGCCACAGTTATTTGTAGGTTGTTGCCCGCTGGCAGCCACAGTTATTTTAATGGAATCCTATTTCTTTACAACAGAGCACAAAACAATAGACATAAATAGAATGGTACATATGTGCATGGTGGAATTCCATAAAGCTTCAAGCATGTATAAACCAAACATGAAAGCAAGTTTTTGTGTCGTTGATTAGTTAAGCAAAAAAAACAACACACTCATAATATAACATATATAGAGCAAACTGCAAAACCAGACATGAACCAAAATGCAAAACCAGTTTCTTTGTGCTAGCTTGTACAGAACTATGCCACAAGCATATAAATATATACACTTACAAAACTACACAACGAGGTACAGGGAGAGCTCAAGGCATGCCTTCATGTGATTATGCATTAATCGTTTCAAGTGAACCTTAGAACCAGTACTATACATTGAATTATTAAATTTTGAAATATTTGTGTTTGTCAACTCTGAGAGTCAACACTACATTTCAACTTAATACTATACAAAGAAATGAATCAGTACTTCATTTTAAATTAATATCAGTACTGAATTTTTTTTATTACAGGTAGCTTCTAATAAGAAGTGATATGCCATTGATCAACCTGTATTCAACCAGCTTGCCTCGAGGACGTCAGTTTGCATCCTTCTTCACCTTCTTCCTTTCCTCCTTCAGCTCCCCAATCGCTTCCTCCAATTTTCGCACTCTTTCTTCAAGAATTTCCATTTTGCCTGAGCACCTAGGACGTGCTCTCTGAGAAGAATTAGCCTGCTGCTGATTCTCCTAAAAATAATGCATCTACTTTAGTCTTATAAACATATAAATACAACTAAATTTTTTAGTTAAATATTATTTAGCAAACTATATTTAGAATCAGAAGGCTTGATCTTACCTCATCACTAGGCCTATTTTCCGGTACTGGAACCCTATTTTGGTTCTTCTTCAGAATGAGGAGTGTGGGATCATTTGGATCTGCAATGAAATTGTCTCTAAATCCTTCCTTTACAGCTGGAGGCACTCTTTGACATATCTTGATAATTCCTTTAACATTGGCTAAATGATATTTGAGTCTTGTAATGCCGGACACTGGGTGTGAGCAATAGTTGCACACTGCATAGGTTCTGGTACCCATCTCTTGCTTTGTGCCATGATCCCAAGCATAGTCCACTTCTCTGTTGTTCACTGTGCCATAGATATTATAATTTTAGCATATATTTTACTAGCTTATCAAAATTCTTAAGATTTTGTATCCATTAAAGAATAAAAGAAATATTTAAATTAAATATACATGCTTGTTCTATTTTTTCTTTAAAGTAACTTTTGAAAAATAAATTTTTAATGACACATATTGTCCACAAATATTTTTAAAAAATCAAACAAACAAATAAAAGTAAAATAGTGCATCCACCCGTAACTAAAACTGATTTAACTTACTTGTTGATAGTGATGCTCGAAATTGATGGATCTGACTAAAAAATCAATTGATTAGTACTGTTGAGATGTAAAATTAATTGAGATATGAGTTTTGGAACAATTGATAAAGAAATGTAAATAAAATTAGGACAAAGAAATGTTTAGGGGGGCCAATACCTTACCCTTCAAAGTCTCTCGTATGAGATGGTACCCGGACTATGAATTTAGGAGAGTGACCTTCAAAGTCTCTGGTATGAGATGGTACCCAAACTATGAATTTAGGAAGTGAAATGTTTGATGCGGCCAGTAAGCAACTTGTATGTTACCCTCGAGAAGTTTTTATATTTATATGAGTCACCTTGACTAATTAGATTAGGGATTGAATATTATAATATAACTATAATATGACTATTTTAGCCTCCCAATTTTATTTTAAATTACATGAAAATATTATTCTTATTTATTCTATTTTTCTATTGTTTAAATATAAGTGATAATTTTTTATTATATAAATTAGTTCATTTATTTAATAATCAACTGTTATTTATATTTCCTTAAACTAGGAAAAATTACATATAGAAAATATCAACAAGTAATAAAAAAGTAAGAATTAATCTAAAACTTTAACATTGTACAAACAATGATTTATGAATTAATGAAAAAAAAGCGGGCATAGAAAAGAATTTTTAATAATTTTAATTACTTTTAAATTTATGGTTAAATTTCGTTGTTGAACAAAAACCATTATCTTATATTTTATTAAAATCTCTTAAATTTCACTGAATTACTAAAATAAAGGTACATATAACCAAATTCATGATATAAGAAAAAAATTATTCTTTTAAAATTACTAAAAAACAAGGAACCCATTTAAATATATCGTTTATTATCATAGATATACAGTACGATATTTTAGAAATAAATATTATTTAACATATTTGATAGTTGAATAATAAAATAAAATAAATAAATGGTTAATGTAAAATAGTATACAAAGACATATTAGAGGCATATATAAGTTGAATACTACTATTTTTTATTTTTTTATTTCAATTTTCGAATTTATATTATAATTTATATTATATGAAAATTTTGAGTTTATTAGTTTCATTATTAAACTTAATAATAATTTCAATTATATAATCATACAATAAAAGAGTATCAAGTTATGAAAATCAAAATTTCATTCAATAATATGTAAACAGACCACATGTTTTGCAATGAGAATAAATAAATATATATATATATATATATATATATACATATTTATCGATAATTTGTAGAGAGCAAAATTAAATTGTTACTGTAAAGTTTGCAACAGATTTTACATGATATAATTTGTTGTGCAAGACATTGTTGTACCTCAACAAGACTAAGTCAAATTGACAACCTAAGTAAGTTGTATTGTTATCTTAGTTTGTATTTGTACTTATAACATTTTAAAGTCTCTGAAAGAAGCATACTGGAGTCTTTTTTCTTAAAAAGTATAAAGCCTAAAGATTATATCTGGGAGAAGATGAAGAATATCATGCCTCAGAAGAATTTTAATTAATTTTTTTTAAATAGTGTTCAATTTTTTTATTAATAAAAAATTATCAGTTATTAAATAGTACAGTTTAAAAAATTTTAAAAAATATATTTTATCAATCTTAGCTAATACTAATATTATTACTTAATCATATTATCAAAATTGATTAATTTTCATGTTAAATAATTATATATATTTAATTTTTTGTAAAATCTTACTTTTTTATCCATTAACACTAACATAAGTTTCCACATGTTACTGGTATGTAACACTTTGAAGTTATAGTAACATATTATAAACTCTACGTTGCTAAGGTAACATAATTTTGTAACACCCATGATTAAACCATTGCAATAGGCCATCTATGGCGTAGTGAAAGGTGATTCTTTTTAGCTATCTCATCACCACTCTCAGTAATCTCAGTTAAGGTTGCCCCGTTTCTCTTCTTTCTACGCACCTCATCCTTTTGAGAAGATGAGGTGGTTGGTTGCTAGCTTCTAAGGACTTTGAAAAAATGGTTGCAGCTTGAGAAGATCCTTATGGGTATTCCTGTGTTTGTACTTCTACAGGTTCAGGGATCATAGCTTACTAGATTGATTTCCAATACTTCTCATGTCTTGCATTGAATAAGGATAAGTCTTAAATCTTTCAATCATGAAAGGTGTTAATATACATACTTCAAGCATGTATATTTATAAACAGCATGCATTCGTAAACCAAAGCAAGTTTTGGTGTCAATTTATAAACCGCATGCATTCGTAAACCAAAGCAAGTTTTGGTGTCGTTGATTAGTTAAGCAAAAAAAAATAACATACACTTAATATAACATATATAGAGCAAATTGCAAAACCAGACATGAACAAATATGCAAAACCAGTTTCTTTGTGCTAGCTTGTACAGAACTATGCCACAAGCATATTAATATATACAATTACAAAACTACACAAAGAGGTACAGGAAGAGCTCAAAGTAGGCCTTCATGTGATTATGCATTAATCGTTTCAAGTGAACCTTAGAACCAGTACTATACATTAAATTATTAAATTTTGAAATATTTGTGTCTGTCAACTCTGAGTCTCTACACTACATTTCAACTTAATACTATACAAAGAAATGAATCAGTACTTCATTTTAAATTAATATCAACCAAGAATGTAATTCACGAGCAATATATGTAGCACAACCATCTATTGTAAGGTGGTAGTTCATTCTATTGAGGTCATATAAAAAAATTTAGCAAAAAAGAAAAGGAGCTAGGTTCAATTAAGAAATTAGCTTAAAAGGTTTCTTCAATTGTTAAAATAAAGGGTTCACAAACACTCAAACATAACACATATTAACTGAAATAATATGTGTGATAGATATTATAAGGTGGTAGTTCAATTGTTCACTGTGTGATAGATATTATAATTTTAGCATATATTCTACTAGCTTATCAAAATTCTTAAGATTTTGTATCCATTAAAAAATAAAAGAAATATTTAAATTAAATATTCATGCTTGTTCTGTTTTTTCTTTAAAGTAACTTTTGAAAAATAAATTTTTAATGACACATATTGTCCACATTTTTTTTTAAAAATGAAACAAACAAATAAAAGTAAAATAGTGCATCCATCGGTAACTAAAAGTGATTTTTTTCAATAATTATAGTCTTGATATCAATAGAATTGTATAGATCATTAATAATTACAATAGAATGTATTTTACAAAAAAAAGAAAAGGAAATTAATTTACTTAATTCTCTGCCCCAATAATGTTAAAATTATTTGTTATAGTATACCCCAAAAATAACTTTCAATTGAAATGGATAATTTTATAAGATAAGTAAACATATAAAAGTTGAAGAGTATATTATCAAAAAAGAATACATGTGCAAATGCATATAGATTAAAAAACATATTACTGTAGAAGTCAAATTTTGTAATTTTTTAAAAAAATTGTAAATTTAGACACATAAACAAATTAAACATGTTTACCTGAAAATTCAATCAATTTTATTTTATGATCAAATAATAACAATTCATTATAGACAACAATTGAAAATGAAGCAAAGTTCTTGACTGATAATGATATTTTTATGATGCAATGATATATAATTGGTATCGAAAATGATCAAAATAATATAAATGATATGATAGATTAATGATGAATAAAATCGGATATGAAGTATAAATTGATGTAAGGATTCTAACATACTTGTTGATGGTGATGCTGGAAATTGATGGATCTGACTAAAAAATCAATTGATTAGTACCATTGAGATGTAAAATTAATTAAGATATGAGTTTTGGAACAATTGATGAAGAAATGTAAATAAAAATAGGACAAAAAAATATTTAGGGCGGCGAATACCTTACCCTTCAAAGTATCTGGTATGAGATGGTACCTGAATTTAGGACAGAAACCTTCAAAGTCTCTGGTATCTCTGGTATGAGATGGTACCCGGACTATGAATTTAGGACAGAGAAATGTTTGATGCCTAGAGTGAGCAACTTGTATGTTACCCTATAGAATGTTTTTATATTTATATGAGTCACACCTTGACTAATTAGATTAGGGATTGAATATTATAATATAACTATAATATGACTATTTTAGCCTCCCGATTTAATTTTAAATTACATGAAAATATTATTCTTATTTATTCTATTTTTTGTTTAAATATAAGTGATAATTTTTTATTATATAAATTAGTTCATTTATTTAATAATCAACTGTTATTTATATTTCCTTAAACTAGGAAAAATTGTACATAGAAAATATCAATGAGTAATAAAAAAGTAAGAATTAATCAAAAACTTTAACATTGTACAAACAATGATTTATGAATTAATGAAAAAAAGTGGGCGTAGAAAAGAATTTTTACTAACTTTTAATTACTTTTAAATTTATGGTTAGATTTCGTTGTTGAACAAAAACCATTATCTTATATTTTATTAAAATCTCTTCAATTTCACTGAATTACTAAGATAAAAGGTACGTATAACCAAATTAATGATATAAGAAAAAAATTATTCTCTTAAAATTACTAAAAAACAAGGAACCCATTTAAATATATCGTTTATTATCGTAGATATACAGTAAGATATTTTAGAAATAAATATTATTTAACATGATTGATAGTGGAATAATAAAATAAAGTAAATAAATGGTTAATGTAAAATAGTATACAAAGACATATTAGAGGCATATATAAGTTGAATACTACTATTTTTTATTTTTTTATTTCAATTTTCGAATTTATATTATAATTTATATTATATGAAAATTTTGAGTTTATTAGTTTCAATATTAAACTTAATAATAATTTCAATTATATAATAATACAATGAAAGAGTGTCAAGTTATGAAAATTAAAATTTCATTCAATAATATGTAAACAAATCACATTTTTTTGGAATGAGAATAAATATATATATATATATATATATAAACGTTTATCGATAATTTGTAGAGAGTAAAATTAAATTGTTACTGTAAAGTTTGCAACAGATTTTACATGATATAGTTTGTTGTGCAAGACATGCCTGTAACTCAACAAGACTAAGTCAAATTGACAACCCTAAATAAGTTGTATTGTTATTTTAGTTTGTATTTGTACTTGTAACATTTTAAAGTCTCTAAAAATGCAAAGGAGCATACTGGAGTCTTTTTTCTTAAATAGTATCAAGCCTAAAGATTATATGTGGGAGAAGATCAAGAATATCATGCCTCAGAAGAATTTTGAAGAAGTTTGGAGTTGAATAAATCCGTTTTGATAAAAATACTCTAAGTTAAGATCTCTACAAGTTACAGATTTAGTGTTATAGACAAGTCACTCGAGAACTCCAAATGACTTATCGAGAAGTCAGGAAAGCTACTAGAGAACTCAGAGAGATATCGACAAGCCAATTGTAGACATGAAGTTTGGAGATATTGACAAGTGATTTCCTCACTAGAGAGCTCAGAGTTATCAACAAACCAATATTCATTAGAGAACTCTGAGTTATCGGTAAGTCAAAGTCCACTAAAGAACTCAGAGATATCGATAAGTCAAAATTTACTAGAGAACTCTAAGGTATCGACAAGTCAAAGTGAAGACATGAAGCTGAGAGACCTCGATAAGCCAAAGTCTCTTATAGAGAACTCAGAGACCTCTACAAGTCAAATTCACTTTAGAGTATTAGAGATCTCGATAAGTCAATATACTTATCGAGATGTCAAGATCTGTATATGTCTAACTGAAGATCTCGAGGTAAATTCTCAAAGTATAAATTACAGACCAATTCAATATCCAAGATCTACAATCAACAAACAATCCAACCAGCCGGATTGACAAGTCTACAAAAAGCAGCTTGAAGGATGTGCAAGATCAGTGGTGAAGATTAACTGACAAAGAAAGATCAAAGTAAACACAGGATGCTAAAGATATGTTAAGCCAGAAATAGAAGATTCGCTTTTCCTAAATTGGAAATGACAAGTGACAGTTTACTAAAGGTTAATGGCATGTCTTATTGTACAATGTGTAAACCAGCAGTTAACTGAATTATAAAGTTAACACTGGTCCTTTGTTAGCAGTAACAATTTAGATAGAAAAATCTTGTAACACTATCAAGGAGAAGCTAAGCTCTTTATCAATAAAGAGCCTAAACTTTTTGTAGCAAAATATTCTTAATTTTAATATAAAATTAAGTGAGTTTTGAAAGATTTGTGTTCTTTATTATTGTATCTTTAATTTCTGCAGTAACACATTTCACTACAAGATTTGATTTACTTTGTTTAACCAAAAAGACTTCAAGAAAAGTACAAAACACCTAAAACACATTCACCCCCCTCTGTGTGTTATTCATTTCCTAACAAGTGGTATCAGAGCAAAATCTGAAAGTAAATAGATTCAAGATCTTGGAAGAATGAATACACAGAAAATTAGTAGCATCAAAATCCCTACCTTTGACAAAGCTAACTACACTCTTTGGAAAAAGAAAATGTTGCTATTTATCAGAATGCCCAATCCACTCTATATCCAGATTCTCAAAAATAGTGTGTATTATAGAACTATCAACCTCTTCTTTTTCCTCGGAGCAACCCAGCCTCTCAGTCAGTTCACTTTCTTCCCTCAATCCTAAAAGTGATTAAACAACTATAAGTCATATGCACTTGTAATAGATTTTGAAATATCAAAGTATTTGTGCACTGAGTGTCAACGTGTGTGAAATAGCCATTGAAGGTGTAGTTGTGACTATCAAGTATTTTAAAATAAACTCCAGCTACCTCAATTATTTGAACTAGAAAAATCTAAACTAACTGAAATTTTAGAACAAGTTCAGTATATATTTTAGAGACGTCTAATAGCATAAAATATATTATATTAAGTATGTTTAGAATAATTTGTAATCCTGTAATTGTAATTAATTATTTAAATGTTCATATACATAAAATTTATTGTAATCCTAAAAAAATAGTTTTTTATAATATTTTAAATAATTTTTTAAAATAGGACCCCTTAAATATTTTCGCATTGACCTTAAAATTTTAGGATCAGCCATATCCGATTTTGTAAGTCATTTGTTGGATAATACTATAAAGGTGTAACACATGTTATAAGGTGTAACCCATGTATTAGGATATGAAATTTTGAACTTTCATCAAACTTAATTATGTAAATATAATTTTAATTAGTAAAATTAAAGGTACTTTGACATTTTATTTAATTTATTCGTCGAACATAGGTGGTCCCCCAACACATTGAGTCCATCATAATAAGTGGCTCAAAAATTCTAAATTATTCTTTATAATTATATATAAATTTAAGTACGTGAAAGAAATTTAAATCAATTTTTTCTTCTTACAAATATAACGTATCTTCATTTCTCACTATTTTTAATCTGGGTATCGGAAAGTAGTTTGAAAGAATTCGAGGCCTTAATATAAAAGTGAATGAACCTGGCATATAAAAATATAAATGATTTTATATTTTAAAATAATCTCTAGCTAACTCAATTATTTGACTAAAAAAATCTAGAATAACTTAAATTTTCGAACAAGTTCACTATATATTTTAGAGACGTCTAATCGCATAAAATAGATTATATTAAGTATGTTTATAATAATTTGTAATCCTGTAATTGTAATTAATAGTTTAAATGTTCATATAAATAAAATTTATTGTAATCCAAAAAAAATAGTTTTTTTATAATATTTTAAATATTTTTTTTAAAATAGGACCCCTTAAATATTTTCGCATTGACCTTAAAATTTTAGGACCGGCCTATCCTTAAATATAATGATTTTGTAAGTCATTTATTGGATAATATTATAAAGGTGTAACACATGTTATAAGGGTGTAACACATGTATTAGGATATGAAATTTTGAACTTTCATCAAACTGAATTATGTAAATATAATTTTAATTAGTAAAATAAAAGTTACTTTGACATTTTATTTATTTTTTTCGTTAAACATAGGTGGTCCTCACTCAGCACACTCTCGACCCATTATAATAAGTAGTCCAATTTTTTTTAAATTATTTATCCTTTTTATTTATAAACAAATTTAAGTATGTGAAAGATATTTAAATCAATTATGTATTATTACTAATTTAACAGCACTTCATTCTCATGGTTATTAATCCGTATGGGAAAGAAGTTTGAAAGAATTTGAGGCCTTAATGCAAAAAGTAAATGTTCTCGGCATCTCAAATTATATCTGATTTTGTATTTTAAAATGATCTGGGGTTAGCTTAATTATTTAAACTAGAAAAATTTGGACTAACTTAAATTTTCGAACAAGTTCATGTATATTTTAGAGATGTCTAATCACATAAAATAGATTATATTACATATGTTTACGATAATTTCTAATCCTGTAATTTTAATTAGTAGTTTAAATGTTCATATACATAAAATTTATTGTAATCCTAAAAAAGGTTTTCTTTACATATTTTAAATAAATTTTTAAAAAACGACCCCATAAATATTTTCGCACTGGTCCTTAAAATTCTCAAGAACGGCCCTATCGTTGAATAAAATGATTTCGTAAATCATTTATTGGATACTGTTACAAGGGTGTAACTCTAACTGGACCACTTCGCGAGCAGGTAGACTGGTTAGACTGAGTTTGGTTCTATTCGAGCTCATATGCAAGCCGATTTGAGTATGCCAGGACTTGATTAAAACTCGACTCGGACTACGAAAACTCGATCGTCTTGAGCTTTTTTAAAATTTATATATAAATATTTTTTCAAATTTCTTTTTATTATTTTTAAATATAATTTTAATTAAACTTTAATAGTTTTTAATCCTTTTAAGTGTTGAGCTCGTGAGCCAACTCGGCTAAACTCATTTAAACCTAACTGGTTTTGCTTACGGGTATACTAGACTCGGCAAGCTCGTCAATTAAATAAAAAAACCAAACTAAACCAAACAGCTCAAATATATCCCGCATAGAGCAGAATCTAGGAATGGTATGATGTTCGTAGCCTTTCCCTCATTCAAGAATAAAATCCTTTTAAGTGTTGAGCTCGTGAGCTAACTCGTTTAGCTTACGGGTATACTAGACCCGACAAGCTCGTCTATTATATAAAAAAACCAAACTAAACCAAACATCTCCAATACATCCCACATAGAGTAGGATCTGGGAATGGCCTCATTCAAGAATGAAGATGGTGTTACTCGAAAGTAAATATTCTGACTTAATCTGCATCTAATAGAATATATCTCAGAATCAGAAACGTAACAGTCAGCCCATCAGTATTTACCAAAGAAAATCTTAATCTAGCCCATCAGGATTTATCAGCCTCAGCAAATCCTTACCAGGCATCGGGATTTGTCAGCCTCGTCAAATCTTGATCAGGAGTCAGTATTTATTCCAACAAATCATAGTTTATAATTTTTGATCAGCAAATACTGATATTCCCTGTTACACAGATTCAATATTCATATTAAAATATTATAATAAGTCAATAAATATTTTAATTAAACAATTAGTAAAATTCCTCGGCCAAGTTGACTCGTGTACGTGAGACCCCGAGACAAGTTGGAAGCTATAAAAAATGATTGTAGTTAAATTGTGTCCTCCTGTATTCATTAAGAATATTCACAACATTTTGATTAAGGTGATCTATATCATTATAACCAGTGGCAGAGCTAATCTGTTCTAGCGAGTTCGGGATTAGAGAAAAAGAGAAGATGTTAAAGGCCTCATAGTGTTATTTTCGTTCCTCAGCTGGTCTGATTGCAGGAGTCCTTTTTATCTCTACTAAAAAAGTTGCTTTCTGTGATGAATTATCCCCTAAACATCAGGTAATTTATATTAAGTCATTACTGACCCTTTAGCATAGATCTCATCCATTCAATAATCTTTCCAAGGTTTTTGAACTAGTGTCCATCTTGCACGCTATTAATAATTTTTTCTTTTAAATCCACTGCCCTCGCTTTATAATTTATGTCACCAAGAAGTTGTTCAGCCTTATTTTTTATTTCATCTTTCCTAATGATGCCAGTTTCATCTTTCTCAAACCCCAGTCCTACTTTCCACACATCACAAATATAACTCTCGTAGAGGAACTGATCAACAAAGTATGGCCAGCAGAGGAAAGGAACTCCGTTGCTCAGACCTTCTATAGTAGAATTCCAGCAATGGCTCATGAAACAAGCAACTGACGGATGACTCAGAACATTTTCTTGAGGAGCCCAACTTACTATTTTTCCACGACACCCTATTCGCCCTTCAAATTCTTGTCGGTGAGCTTCTTCATTTGTCATACCAGGACGCAGAACCCATAGAAAAGGATTCTTGGTTAGTTCAAGTCCTAAAGCCAGTTCTTGAAATTATGTTTGATCAAAAATAGTAAGGCTTCCAAAGGCGGCATAAATAACCGAACAAACTGGTTGTTGATCAAGCCATGACAAGCAGTCATCATCCTCGGCCCAAAAAATTGCATGCCTGATTTCCAGGCTTGCTGCTTGCGGGAAGTGCACCTACTGGTAATATTTCTGGAAATAATGAAAATGTAGATGGCTCCAATTCATAAGCTGTATTGCATATTATGAAGTCCGCTAATTTAAAACATTGATTATTTTCAGAGAGAAATTGAAAGAAGCTCTTTTGTACTGCTATATCGCGGATGCAAGCCCATCCAAATGTTTCCGTTTTGAGAGCAGGCATTGTGGCTTATAGATGAAGCATCTACTTCTTTAAATTGGTTCCTACATTAAGATTTATTTAATTTTGACCCGTATTCTACAGTGTAAATCTCAATGACCAAACAACAATAACTCCCTTATGATAATTACAATATATATCAATATATAAATCTCGGGATGAGTGATAATCGAACTCATGACCTGAGATTAGAGCTGGCTACTGCGGGTTTGAACCGCCCGCTCGAGACCGGCTCGTGGGGAAGCCCAGATTTATTCGGTTCGAACAGGGCCGATTCAAAACCGCACAATTCGTTAAATATTACGAGCCGATTATGAATATTATATTAGAAAACCAGGACCGGAAGCTCGCCAACCCGGCTCGTGAACCCGCCGCCAACCCATGTATAATTTACAAAGAAAAGTCTTTTTCTTAAAAAGGTTCTTTTACGTTTACGATTCACGTGCCAGTTACGAATCATTATTTTTCGGTTCAAACGCGGCCCGAACCGGATTCATTACTCTACCGGGTCGGTTCAATGTTAAGGTTTCCAGTGCCCAACTCGTATGCGGCCCGGCCCGAACCGCACGGACCGCACAAGTGGCCAGCTTTACCTGGGGATGAGCAGAGACTTACCATTAAGCTATCCCTCTCAAATTTTTTATTAGGTTCCGAAGATAAAAAATTTGCATCTCATGAGGAAGATAAAAAGTTTGCATCTCACGGGAAAACAATAAGCCATTAGGAAGATAAAAAAATCATTCATATCCTCATCTAGTTCCAATCCATCCGGAATCGAAACCAAGCGCATCCTGTCATCATCCACATCAATTTAGTTTTTCGACATCGCTTTTAGGACACGCAAGTGATTAAAATCAGTGTTTACAAATGTAAATTTAAAACCATGTTCTGCAATTTTTTGCATAAGCTTCATCATTGGAATTACATGGCCTTGTGCAGGGTATGGTATTGCTAGTATTGCTTATTGTGTTTTTTTAATATTTGACCAGCAGAGCTTTTTATGATAAACTTTAAAACATAGTTAAAAGGTCATGTCAAGTTAACTAAGGGAGAAAGTTACAGTTTTTCTGAAAGAATTTTTTTAGTTAATTAGGTACAATCACCTAAACTAGAATTTTTAGTTTCAATATTGATTTGATGTTTGTCATGTTTATACATTTACCACATCATCAAACAACTATATAAACATGCTTTAGTGTGTTCTACATGAAATTTAAGGGAAAGGTAAATTTGAAAATAGTTGGTTTCAAAATGTATTTAATAATTAAAGTTAAAGTTTTATTTTAGCATTAAAAGACATTTTTAATGCCAAATTATAGCAATTACCATAATCATTTTACATGTTGCGCTAAAAACTCAATTCTAAAAGGGTTCTTTATATCTTTTGGATGCAAATATGCATAAATACATCATTGATTTTAAATTTGAAATCAATGATACATTTATGCATGCATACCACATCATCAAGTAATCACAAATGACATTAATAATGGTGAATTTTATATAAAATTTAGGAAAGAGAGAAAGGCAAAAATTAGTAAAATTAGAAATATTTGGATGCAAAATGCAACTAATATTGGAGTTGAAATTTTATTTTAGTAACAAAAAAAAATACTTCTTACACCGAACTCAGTTCTGTTCGAGCTCGTATATGAACTACTTCGAGTATCGTAGTATGGAAACTCAATTCCTCTCGAGCTTGTTTAAAAATTTCATCTATTTTTTTAAAATTCATTTTTATTATATTTGAATCAAATTTTATTTAAATTTTTATAATTTTTTTATTATTTTAAGTGTTGAACTAGCGAGCCAACTCAGATTAACTCGTTTAAATCCGACTCGTTTCATTTAGCTCATGGGTATACTAAACTCAGCTAGCTTGTCTATTATAAATAAGTCAAATTTGATCACAGATTTAATCTCCTTTATCTTAGACGAAAAGACTTGTCTTTTTCAAAAATACCCAATTAAACTCGTTTATTAAATAACTATCTCAACTTGAATTACATCCGAGTCATATGTAATTCAATTTTTGATGTCCACCAAATTATCTTGATACGAGAAAATATGCAAGTTTGGAGTTGGTTTGTCTAGTTATTCAAATTATGCATTGGTTATAATTAAGAACTATATAATATTTTTTGTTGTATATGAATTTTTTACTAATATTTAATAAAATTTAAGGAAAAAATAAATAAAAAATACACATGTACAAAGTATACCGGTAATAATATGCATTATCTGTATCACAAGATCAAATTAAAAATTTAAAATAATTATGTATTTATTTTAGTTTCAACTTAAAATAATTATGTATTTATTTTAGTTATTGCAAAAAGTAGTATTCAAACAATTCCGAAAATATGATGTAACTCTTTTAATAAATGCATTTTTACCTAATTCATCTCATAATTGCCCCAACTAAAAATATCCAATGATCCAAATTAAAATTAACTTAAAGTCCTAAACCAGTCATTAATATCTTGTCAAAAAAAAACCTTTCATAAATATGAATTTGGCTGATTTAACTTGTAAAATTTAATATTCCAACCCTAGTTCTCACTTAAAAATAGTTGCTTTGGATCTGTACAAATGTATATAGGCTGGCTAACACCATTTTAGTGACACCTAACATTCAGATGTTTATTTTAATGCAAACTTATTTCTTTAAGACACAACACAAAGCATCTATGCAACTAGATTATAAGCTGAATAAATAGAAAATATAGGCACCTGCATGCATGGGGGAAACCTGTAAAATTTTAAGCATATATAAACTAGAGGTAAACATAAACCAAACATGAATGCAAGTTTTGGTATCATTATTTAATTAGATAATTGGCAATTTTATAACATAGAGCAAACTGCAAAAATCACACATGAATTGAAATAAAAAGCCAGTTTATATTTATACATGAACTAGGCTAAAAGCATAAAGACAATACAATTACAAAACATACTGCATGGGCAGGGGCGGAACGAGAAATCTAACATGGGGGACCAAAATAAATAAAAGTAGAAAATATACTGATTTATTTGAGATGTGCACGCGATCAAATAAAAAGAATCAATGGTCTCCTCGGCAGAAATGGTCTCCGCAATCTTCTTTTCAATATACACTATCAAATAATCCCTAAGAAATTCATCTTTCATTCGATTGCGAAGACTTTTTTCACAATTTTCATAGCAGAAAAAGATCGTTCAGATGTTGCAGTAGATGCTGGAGAGAAGCCTTAATAGTCTATCAACTAATGGATACATGTCAGCTTTCCTGTGGTTACCAATCCATGACATAAATCACCAAGAGTAGACAGATTCTTCAAATCTGGATGAACCGGAACATCTAACCCATAATGTTGTAGTTCACATTGTAGATGGATTTTTTCATCTTCCAAAAAATCTTCTGGATAAAACTTTTCAGCTAACTTGCAAATTTTTTCTATGTTGAAAGACCTGTAACCATCCCTAGGATTTAGTGATGCACTTAAAATGAAAAGCTCCGTCATTTGTTCACTGAATCTATTGTTTAGCTCCTGTAACTGTTGATTACGTATTAACGAATTGAAATCAATAATTTCATCAGTGTTCTCAGAATCAATACCTTCATTAACAATCTCTGGATTTTGAGGATTTTGCTCGGAGTTTCTGTTTATCCCACCAAAAATCGGAGGCTCAACTCCAACTCCATCTCCAGTGACTTCAATTGAGGCGGCAGAAGGTTCTTCATCTTCACAAGTAGTTGTTTGCTTCTTCTTGGGTTGAAAATAAGATGTAATCTCTTTTCTCTTACTCATATTTACAGATTAGATACAAAGGTAGAGCAGATAAAGAGAGATGATATTAGGGATTGTAATTTTGTAACTTGTATGTATAGTGTGTGTTGGGGGTTTTGGGACCGGAGCAGAACAACTGAACAAGTATGTTTTGTTTTTAGACTTTAGTTTTAAGCATCTTTTTTTTGTTTCAATTTGTACTATCTTTATCTTATATGTTTATTTATTAATTATTAAGATTAATGAACAAATTCCATGATTTCCATCTAATCAATATTATTTTGAATGAAATAATTAACAAACTCAATAAAATTTTGTATAATCAATTCTCAATTTCAATTTTTTTTAAATCTAGGGGGACCAAAAAAATTTTTGATAGTAAATTTTAAAATTTTATATTAAAATTTTGGGGTTATTCCGCAGTTGGCGGGGACCGGGGCTCCCTTCGATCCCCCTAGTTCCTCCCCTGGGCATGGGGCAGGTCTTTCATAGGACTATGCATTCCAAATTATTTGCATTACAATTAATTATTTTGACTGAACCTTAGAACCAATAAAATAAATTCTTATATTTTGAAATATTTGTATTCGTTAAACTTGAGTCTCAACACTACATTTCAACTTAATATTATCAAAAGAAGTGAATCAACACCTCATTTTCAATCAATATCAACCAAGAATGTAATTTCACAAGCAATATATATAAGGCCAACCATTTATAAGCTAGTAGTTTATTATATTGAGGTTTGATTAAGAAAGCTAAAAATAAAGAAAAGGAGCCCTGTCCAATTAAGAAATTAGCTAAAACGGTTTCTTCAAATCTTGAAGTAAAGGGTTCTCAAACACTTAAACATAACACACAGACATAACACAGTAACTGAATAAAATTATTACAGGCCGCTTCTAATAAGAAAATGAAATGCCATTGATCAACCTGCATTTAACCAGCTTGCTTCGAGGTCTTCAACTTGCATTCTTCAGCTTCTTCACTTCCTCCTTAAGCTCCTCCAACTTCCTCAATTCTTCTTCTAAAACTGTCATTTTGCCTGAGCACCTAGGACGTGCAATTTGAGAAGAACTAACCCTGATTCTCCTAAAAACAATGCAAATACTTCAGTCTTACAAACATATAAATATAACTAAATTTTTTAATTACATTTAATATAGCAAACTATATTTAGAATCAGAAGGCTTGATCTTATCTAGGACGTGCAATCTGAGAAGAACTCGATTTTGTTTATTGAATAACCAGCTCGTCTCGTATTAATTACATCCCAATTATAGTAATTCAAATTTTAATATAAGGAAATTTGTCGATACACCTTTTATTTTGATACAAAAAATTATAAAAATTTAAAGTTAGTTTATGTTGTTTGAAATTCTTTTAACCGGTTACAATAACTACACTATTTTTTTTTCCGCCAACCAACTTATCTCAACTCATTTAAACCGACTCGTGAACTTACGAGTAAACTCTCGATTCGGCTCACTACAAAAAAATAAGGCTAAATACAATTGCACAAATACAACCAGAGTTAATTTCAACCACCTTCAGTTGAATTTAAGGGCACGACTGAATAAAACCGCATGCGGTCGTATTTAAATACGATCGTATTACGTGATCGAATTTAGTAATAATTACGACTGAATAAATACAACCGTATTTATATGCAACCATTTACAGTTGGGTTTCGGCGTGCTACTAAATTTAACCTCCCTCGGTCGAATTTTGCCTTACCAAAAAATGGAGGAAATTTTTCCGCCAACAAAATTTTTTGACACTGCTAAATTCAACCGATTTCGGTCGAATTCGATATTTGAAAATAGAGGGAAATTTCCCGCACTTTTAAAAATTTAGTTGCAAAAGTGGAGGGAAATTTCCCTCCTTTCTGAAAATTATAATTTCAGTAGAATTCAATTTTGTTTATCTAACAGGACAGTATTCGATTGTATTTAGTACTATTAGAATATTTTTTTTAAAGAAAATTATTTGAAGGTTAGTAAATATTTTGAAAACAATTATGTATAAAAGTTAGAATAAAATTTACACGGAAGTTAAATTTTTAGTTTTTGCAAAAAAGATCATTATGTTAAGCGCATTTTCAAATTTCTTTTATTCGTTGCATAACAAAAATTGAAAATTTATAAAAGTAGATTGACCAATACTTCTTACTAGTGTTTAGTCCCATATTAATGTTTCAATTTTTTTAAAAATATTTATGAATGATCTTACTATAAGGATGATGTCAAGATATATGTATTTTAGCTATATAATAATTTTTTAATAAAAATATGAAAGTATTTGGTTTGCTATTTTAATAGTCAACTAATAGTTTTACCGGTACTTCTTACTAGTATTTTGTCCCATACAAATATTTTGATTTTTTTTGAATGATCCAATCTTAGGATGTCAAGATGTATATATTTTAGTGATATGATAAGATTTTAAGAAAATAAATAAATTTATCTATTTTGTTATTTTAATAGTCAACAAGTAGTTTGACTCATTTAAAAACAAGCGTTTGTCTTTAAACTAGTCAAGTTCAGTCACAAATTTAAGCTCCTTTAACTAAAACGAGCGACTCGTATCATTTAAAAATGCTTGAACTCAAATATGTTTATTGAATAACAGGCTCGTTTTGTTTATACCCCAATTATTGAATTTTTTTCCGATGTTATGCAATTTATCAATACACCTTTTATCTTTATACGAAAAAATATGTAAATTTGGAATTAGTTTGTATAATTTGAAATTCTTTTAATCCTTTTATTTTGATATGAAAAAGTATGCAAATTTAGAGTTAGTTTGTCTAGTCATAATAACTACTCCAAATTTTTTAATAACAGCAAATATAGTAACAATTTTCAAAAAAAATAATATTCCAATTTTGGCTGCCTCTGTATACATAGATATTTGTACGTTGTTGCCGGCTTGCAGCCACAGTTATTTGTAGGTTGTTGCCGGCTCGCAGCCACAGTTATTTTAATGGAATCCTATTTCTTTACAACAGAGCACAAAACAATAGACATAAATAGAATGGTACATATGTGCATGGTGGAATTCCATAAAGCTTCAAGCATGTATAAACCAAACATGAAAGCAAGTTTTTGTGTCGTTGATTAGTTAAGCAAAAAAAACAACACACTCATAATATAACATATATAGAGCAAACTGCAAAACCAGACATGAACCAAAATGCAAAACCAGTTTCTTTGTGCTAGCTTGTACAGAACTATGCCACAAGCATATAAATATATACACTTACAAAACTACACAACGAGGTACAGGGAGAGCTCAAGGCATGCCTTCATGTGATTATGCATTAATCGTTTCAAGTGAACCTTAGAACCAGTACTATACATTGAATTATTAAATTTTGAAATATTTGTGTCTGTCAACTCTGAGAGTCAACACTACATTTCAACTTAATACTATACAAAGAAATGAATCAGTACTTCATTTTAAATTAATATCAGTACTGAATTTTTTTTATTACAGGTAGCTTCTAATAAGAAGTGATATGCCATTGATCAACCTGTATTCAACCAGCTTGCCTCGAGGACGTCAGTTTGCATCCTTCTTCACCTTCTTCCTTTCCTCCTTCAGCTCCCCAATCGCTTCCTCCAATTTTCGCACTCTTTCTTCAAGAATTTCCATTTTGCCTGAGCACCTAGGACGTGCTCTCTGAGAAGAATTAGCCTGCTGCTGATTCTCCTAAAAATAATGCATCTACTTTAGTCTTATAAACATATAAATACAACTAAATTTTTTAGTTAAATATTATTTAGCAAACTATATTTAGAATCAGAAGGCTTGATCTTACCTCATCACTAGGCCTATTTTCGGGTACTGGAACCCTATTTTGGTTCTTCTTCAGAATGAGGAGTGTGGGATCATTTGGATCTGCAATGAAATTGTCTCTAAATCCTTCCTTTACAGCTGGAGGCACTCTTTGACATATCTTGATAATTCCTTTAACATTGGCTAAATGATATTTGAGTCTTGTAATGCCGGACACTGGGTGTGAGCAATAGTTGCACACTGCATAGGTTCTGGTACCCATCTCTTGCTTTGTGCCATGATCCCAAGCATAGTCCACTTCTCTGTTGTTCACTGTGCGATAGATATTATAATTTTAGCATATATTTTACTAGCTTATCAAAATTCTTAAGATTTTGTATCCATTAAAGAATAAAAGAAATATTTAAATTAAATATACATGCTTGTTCTATTTTTTCTTTAAAGTAACTTTTGAAAAATAAATTTTTAATGACACATATTGTCCACAAATATTTTTAAAAAATCAAACAAACAAATAAAAGTAAAATAGTGCATCCACCCGTAACTAAAACTGATTTAACTTACTTGTTGATAGTGATGCTGGAAATTGATGGATCTGACTAAAAAATCAATTGATTAGTACTGTTGAGATGTAAAATTAATTGAGATATGAGTTTTGGAACAATTGATGAAGAAATGTAAATAAAATTAGGACAAAGAAATGTTTAGGGGGGCCAATACCTTACCCTTCAAAGTCTCTGTATGAGATGGTACCCGGACTATGAATTTAGGAGAGTGACCTTCAAAGTCTCTGGTATGAGATGGTACCCAAACTATGAATTTAGGAAGTGAAATGTTTGATGCGGCGAGTAAGCAACTTGTATGTTACCCTCGAGAAGGTTTTTATATTTATATGAGTCACCTTGACTAATTAGATTAGGGATTGAATATTATAATATAATTATAATATGACTATTTTAGCCTCCCAATTTTATTTTAAATTACATGAAAATATTATTCTTATTTATTCTATTTTTCTATTGTTTAAATATAAGTGATAATTTTTTATTATATAAATTAGTTCATTTATTTAATAATCAACTGTTATTTATATTTCCTTAAACTAGGAAAAATTATATATAGAAAATATCAACAAGTAATAAAAAAGTAAGAATTAATCTAAAACTTTAACATTGTACAAACAATGATTTATGAATTAATGAAAAAAAAGCGGGCATAGAAAAGAATTTTTAATAATTTTAATTACTTTTAAATTTATGGTTAAATTTCGTTGTTGAATAAAAACCATTATCTTATATTTTATTAAAATCTCTTAAATTTCACTGAATTACTAAAATAAAGGTACATATAACCAAATTCATGATATAAGAAAAAAATTATTCTTTTAAAATTACTAAAAACAAGGAACCCATTTAAATATATTGTTTATTATCATAGATATACGGTACGATATTTTAGAAATAAATATTATTTAACATATTTGATAGTTGAATAATAAAATAAAATAAATAAATGGTCAATGTAAAATAGTATACAAAGACATATTAGAGGCATATATAAGTTGAATACTACTATTTTTTATTTTTTTATTTCAATTTTCGAATTTATATTATAATTTATATTATATGAAAATTTTGAGTTTATTAGTTTCATTATTAAACTTAATAATAATTTCAATTATATAATCATACAATAAAAGAGTATCAAGTTATGAAAATCAAAATTTCAGTCAATAATATGTAAACAGACCACATGTTTTGCAATGAGAATAAATAAATAAATATATATATATATACATATTTATCGATAATTTGTAGAGAGCAAAATTAAATTGTTACTGTAAAGTTTGCAACAGATTTTACATGATATAATTTGTTGTGCAAGATATTGTTGTACCTCAACAAGACTAAGTCAAATTGACAACCTAAGTAAGTTGTATTGTTATCTTAGTTTGTATTTGTACTTATAACATTTTAAAGTCTCTAAAAGAAGCATACTGGAGTATTTTTTCTTAAACAGTATAAAGCCTAAAGATTATATCTGGGAGAAGATGAAGAATATCATGCCTCAGAAGAATTTTAATTAATTTTTTTTTAAATAGTGTTCAATTTTTTTATTAATAAAAAATTATCAGTTATTAAATAGTACAGTTTAAAAAATTTTAAAAAATATATTTTATCAATCTTAGCTAATACTAATATTATTACTTAATCATATTATCAAAATTGATTAATTTTCAAGTTAAATAATTATATATATTTAATATTTTTGTAAAATCTTACTTTTTTATCCATTAACACTAACATAAGTTTCCACATGTTACTCGTATGTAACACTTTGAAGTTATAGTAACATATTATAAACTCTACGTTGCTAAGGTAACATAATTTTGTAACACCATGATTAAATCATTGCAATAGGCCATCTATGGCGTAGTGAAAGGTGATTCTTTTTAGCTATCTCATCACCACTCTCAGTAATCTCAGTTAAGGTTGCCCCCTTTCTCTTCTTTCTACGCACCTCATCCTTTTGAGAAGATGAGGTGGTTGGTTGCTAGCTTCTAAGGACTTTGAAAAAATGGTTGCAGCTTGAGAAGATCCTTATGGGTATTCCTGTGTTTGTACTTCTACAGGTTCAGGGATCATAGCTTACTAGATTGATTTCCAATACTTCTCATGTCTCGCATTGAATAAGGATAAGTCTTAAATCTTTCAATCATGAAAGGTGTTAATATACATACTTCAAGCATGTATATTTATAAACAGCATGCATTCGTAAACCAAAGCAAGTTTTGGTGTCAATATACATGCTTTAATCATGTATATTTATAAACCGCATGCATTCGTAAACCAAAGCAAGTTTTGGTGTCGTTGATTAGTTAAGCAAAAAAAAATAACATACACTTAATATAACATATATAGAGCAAATTGCAAAACCAGACATGAACAAATATGCAAAACCAGTTTCTTTGTGCTAGCTTGTACAGAACTATGCCACAAGCATATTAATATATACAATTACAAAACTACACAAAGAGGTACAGGAAGAGCTCAAAGTAGGCCTTCATGTGATTATGCATTAATCGTTTCAAGTGAACCTTAGAACCAGTACTATACATTAAATTATTAAATTTTGAAATATTTGTGTCTGTCAACTCTGAGTCTAGACACTACATTTCAACTTAATACTATACAAAGAAATGAATCAGTACTTCATTTTAAATTAATATCAACCAAGAATGTAATTCACGAGCAATATATGTAGCACAACCATCTATTGTAAGGTGGTAGTTCATTCTATTGAGGTCATATAAAAAAATTTAGCAAAAAAGAAAAGAAGCTAGGTTCAATTAAGAAATTAGCTTAAAAGGTTTCTTCAATTGTTAAAATAAAGGGTTCACAAACACTCAAACATAACACATATTAACTGAAATAATATGTGTGATAGATATTATAAGGTGGTAGTTCAATTGTTCACTGTGTGATAGATATTATAATTTTAGCATATATTCTACTAGCTTATCAAAATTCTTAAGATATTGTATCCATTAAAAAATAAAAGAAATATTTAAATTAAATATTCATGCTTGTTCTGTTTTTTCTTTAAAGTAACTTTTGAAAAATAAATTTTTAATGACACATATTGTCCACATTTTTTTTTAAAAAATGAAACAAACAAATAAAAGTAAAATAGTGCATCCATCGGTAACTAAAAGTGATTTTTTTCAATAATTATAGTCTTGATATCAATAGAATTGTATAGATCATTAATAATTACAATAGAATGTATTTTACAAAAAAAAGAAAAGGAAATTAATTTACTTAATTCTCCGCCCCAATAATGTTAAAATTATTTGTTATAGTATACCCCAAAAATAACTTTCAATTGAAATGGATAATTTTATAAGATAAGTAAACATATAAAAGTTGAAGAGTATATTATCAAAAAAGAATACATGTGCAAATGCATATAGATTAAAAAACATATTACTGTAGAAGTCAAACTTTGTAATTTTTTAAAAAAATTGTAAATTTAGACACATAAACAAATTAAACATGTTTACCTGAAAATTCAATCAATTTTATTTTATGATCAAATAATAACAATTCATTATAGACAACAATTGAAAATGAAGCAAAGTTCTTGACTGATAATGATATTTTTATGATGCAATGATATATAATTGGTATCGAAAATGATCAAAATAATATAAATGATATGATAGATTAATGATGAATAAAATCGGATATGAAGTATAAATTGATGTAAGGATTCTAACATACTTGTTGATGGTGATGCTGGAAATTGATGGATCTGACTAAAAAATCAATTGATTAGTACCATTGAGATGTAAAATTAATTAAGATATGAGTTTTGGAACAATTGATGAAGAAATGTAAATAAAAATAGGACAAAAAAATGTTTAGGGCGGCGAAAACCTTACCCTTCAAAGTATCTGGTATGAGATGGTACTGAATTTAGGACAGAAACCTTCAAAGTCTCTGGTATCTCTGGTATGAGATGGTACCCGGACTATGAATTTAGGACAGAGAAATTTTTGATGCCTAGAGTGAGCAACTTGTATGTTACCCTGTAGAATGTTTTTATATTTATATGAGTCACACCTTGACTAATTAGATTAGGGATTGAATATTATAATATAACTATAATATGACTATTTTAGCCTCCCGATTTAATTTTAAATTACATGAAAATATTATTCTTATTTATTCTATTTTTTGTTTAAATATAAGTGATAATTTTTTATTATATAAATTAGTTCATTTATTTAATAATCAACTGTTATTTATATTTCCTTAAACTAGGAAAAATTGTACATAGAAAATATCAATGAGTAATAAAAAAGTAAGAATTAATCAAAAACTTTAACATTGTACAAACAATGATTTATGAATTAATGAAAAAAGTGGGCGTAGAAAAGAATTTTTACTAACTTTTAATTACTTTTAAATTTATGGTTAAATTTCGTTGTTGAACAAAAACCATTATCTTATATTTTATTAAAATCTCTTCAATTTCACTGAATTACTAAGATAAAAGGTACGTATAACCAAATTAATGATATAAGAAAAAAATTATTCTCTTAAAATTACTAAAAAACAAGGAACCCATTTAAATATATCGTTGAATTACTAAGATAAAAGGTACGTATAACCAAATTAATGATATAAGAAAAAAATTATTCTCTTAAAATTACTAAAAACCAAGGAACCCATTTAAATATATCGTTTATTATCGTAGATATACAGTAAGATATTTTAGAAATAAATATTATTTAACATGATTGATAGTGGAATAATAAAATAAAGTAAATAAATGGTTAATGTAAAATAGTATACAAAGACATATTAGAGGCATATATAAGTTGAATACTACTATTTTTTATTTTTTTATTTCAATTTTCGAATTTATATTATAATTTATATTATATGAAAATTTTGAGTTTATTAGTTTCAATATTAAACTTAATAATAATTTCAATTATATAATAATACAATCAAAGAGTGTCAAGTTATGAAAATTAAAATTTCATTCAATAATATGTAAACAAATCACATTTTTTTGGAATGAGAATAAATAAATATATATATATATATACACGTTTATCGATAATTTGTAGAGAGTAAAATTAAATTGTTACTGTAAAGTTTGCAACAGATTTTACATGATATAGTTTGTTGTGCAAGACATGCCTGTAACTCAACAAGACTAAGTCAAATTGACAACCCTAAATAAGTTGTATTGTTATTTTAGTTTGTATTTGTACTTGTAACATTTTGAAGTCTCTAAAAATGCAAAGAAGCATACTGGAGTCTTTTTTCTTAAATAGTATCAAGCCTAAAGATTATATCTGGGAGAAGATCAAGAATATCATGCCTCAGAAGAATTTTGAAGAAGTTTGGAGTTGAATAAATCCGTTTTGATAAAAATACTCTAAGTTAAGATCTCTACAAGTCACAGATTTAGTGTTATAGACAAGTCACTCGAGAACTCCAAATGACTTATCGAGAAGTCAGGAAAGCTATAGAGAACTCAGAGAGATATCGATAAGCCAATTGTAGACATGAAGTTTGGAGATATTGACAAGTGATTTCCTCACTAGAGAGCTCAGAGTTATCAACAAACCAACATTCATTAGAGAACTCTGAGTTATCGGTAAGTCAAAGTCCACTAAAGAACTCAGAGATATCGATAAGTCAAAATTTACTAGAGAACTCTAAGGTATCGACAAGTCAAAGTGAAGACATGAAGCTGAGAGACCTCGATAAGCCAAAGTCTCTTATAGAGAACTCAGAGACCTCTACAAGTCAAATTCACTTTAGAGTATTAGAGATCTCGATAAGTCAATATAGTTATCGAGATGTCAAGATCTGTATATGTCTAACTGAAGATCTCGAGGTAAATTCTCAAAGTATAAATTACAGACCAATTCAATATCCAAGATCTACAATCAACAAACAATCCAACCAGCCGGATTGACAAGTCTACAAAAAGCAGCTTGAAGGATGTGCAAGATCAGTGGTGAAGATTAACTGACAAAGAAAGATCAAAGTAAACACATGATGCTAAAGATATGTTAAGCCAGAAATAGAAGATTCACTTTTCCTAAATTGGAAATGACAAGTGACAGTTTACTAAAGGTTAATGGCATGTCTTATTGTACAATGTGTAAACCAGCAGTTAACTGAATTATAAAGTTAACACTGGTCCTTTGTTAGCAGTAACAATTTAGATAGAAAAATCTTGTAACACTATCAAGGAGAAGCTAAGCTCTTTATCAATAAAGAGCCTAAACTTTTTGTAGCAAAATATTCTTAATTTTAATATAAAATTAAGTGAGTTTTGAAAGATTTGTGTTCTTTATTATTGTATCTTTAATTTCTGCAGTAACACATTTCACTACAAGATTTGATTTACTTTGTTTAACCAAAAAGAATTCAAGAAAAGTACAAAATACCTAAAACACATTCACCCCCCTCTGTGTGTTATTCATTTCCTAACAAGTGGTATCAGAGCAAAATCTGAAAGTAAATAGATTCAAGATCTTGGAAGAATGAATACACAGAAAATTAGTAGCATCAAAATCCCTACCTTTGACAAAGCTAACCACACTCTTTGGAAAAAGAAAATGTTGCTATTTATCAGAATGCCCAATCCACTCTATATCCAGATTCTCAAAAATGGGCCCTTCACTCCTATGTTTAGAGTTGATGAATATACAGATGGTGATATTGTCATTCCATCTCATTATGCTCCAAAAGACCTTTCTGAGTACACTGAGCCTGAGAAAGTTTTCCTGGATAGTGGCTTGCAGTTGATTTTAATAGAATCTCTTCTTAATGTAATGTACAATAACATTGTCAACTGTGACACTGCCAAGCAGATCTGGGAAAAGATTGAAATACTCTGTGAGGGAACTAAGGAGGTTAGATCTAATCAAAGAAGGATACTGATTTCACAATATGAGGGTTTCATGGCCAAGTCAAAATAAAGTATTACTGATGTGTTTGAAAGGTTCAATAAGTTGATTAATGACTTCCAGCTTCATGACAAGTACTATGAAGCTGAAGAAGTGAACTTGAAATTTTTGCTTACTCTTCCTGATCATTTGGAACTGAAAATCTCAGCAATCAGGGAAGGGATAGACTTGAGTATAATAACTCTGGAAGTCATGTATGGAATCTTGAAAACATATGAACTAGAAATGATTCAAAGGAAATTATTAAGGTCTGGTCAAGGGCATGTTGTAGATGGTTCAAGTGCTCTAATTGTCAATGAAATCCAGACCTCCAATGACGAACCAAGATCCCAGACTCCAGCTGCCTCAACAAGTGAGCAAAGAATCAATGATTCACATGAACAAGTTATACTGGAACTGGAAGAAGATGAGTTCTACACCCTAGATGAACTTGATGAGCTAGATCAATCAATGGCCTATCTGACAAGAAAGTTCGCTAATATTAGAGTTAAGAAGCCAAGGTTCTTCAAGGGTAAATGACAGTCATTCAACAAAGACAACAGCTGAAAAGGAAAAGGGAAGTACACATCTGATAGCAAAAACGGTTACAAAACTGGATCTGTGGACATATAAAAAATGAGGTGCTTCAATTGTGATGAGTTGGGCTATTTTGCTACAGAATGCAGGAAACCCAAGAAAGCAAAGAAAGACAAGGCTTATCTTGAATTAGAAGAAAAATATGAAGCTCTTCTAAAGAAACTGCAAAACAAAGCTTATATTACAGAAGGTAAAAGTTGGGATGACTCTGACAATGATGGAGATGAGAAAGTTGGAAATTATGTATTAATGGCCTTGGAGCAAGGAGGGTCCTCTTCATCAAAAACACAGGTACCAACTCTTACCACCATTGATTTAAATGTGAATCAATATAAGAAAACTGTTGAAAAGATGAGCACAGAAATATTTCATATTCACACAAGTATGGTGGCTGCCAATGAAGAAGTGAGCAGACTGACAAAAGTAAATGAGAAGCTTGAGAATGAGAAACAGGAAAATGAATTATTGATAGTAAAACTTGAAGCTGTAAAACAAGAAAACATTTATCTAAAGAACAAGCTTAGTGTGCAAATGAGATTGAAGCTCTGTTAAAGGAAAAGCTAGAAAAAAATGAAAGCCACCTAAAATAATTTCTAGAATATGAACACAGAGTTGAGAATTTTCTTGCTCTTTCAGATATAAATGTGATTGACAAAGTATATAAGAATATAAACCAGGCTGACTATGCATCATATGCTGTTAATTTTCAAAGTCCAGTCTTTGTCGACATTTTACAATGATCTAATTTAAATTCTGCAAGCTTATAATCTCATGCTTTCAGTAAAATGAACATCTTTTTGGTACATGCATAGCAGATTCTTCTATTATAGACAGGAAAATTTAGTAGGAAGATGCATCGATTTTCAAAATTAGTAGGAAGATTCATCGAGTTTCTTTCTATGTAGTAACTGTTTGGTGTAGAAAAAAGTGCTTGCAAGATATGCTAATCACACATTGATGCTAACAAGAGTATGGAGTGCTAATTACAGTTTCTAAATTTTGTATATATTTATACATGTATGTTTCTGCAATGAATTTATAGAGTTCATGCATACACGCAAGAAACAGACATTAAAAATATCGTGTTCACAAATTCTGATACTGAAAATTGGAGCATGGCCTCTGATCAGTTTGATGAAGAAAGTGAAGGCTACTTTTCATGTATATCAAATGAAGTTATTTTTTTCCTCTCAAGAAAGATATTCACTTGGAAGCTATAAAAAATGATTGCAGTTAAATTGCGTCCTCTTATATTCATTGAGAATATTCATAATATTTTGATTAAGGTGATCTACATCATTATAACCGGTGGCAGAGCTAATCTGTTCTAGCAAGTTCGAGATTAGAGAAAAAGAGAAGATGTTAAAGGCCTCATAGTGTTATTTTCGTTCCTCAGCTGGTCTGATTGCAGGAGTCCTTTTTATCTCTACTAAAAAAGTCGCTTTCTGTGATGAATTATCCCCTAAACATCAGGTAATTTATATTAAGTCATTACTGACCCTTTAGCATAGATCTCATCCATTCAATAATCTTTCCAAGGTTTTTGAACTAGTGTTCATCTTGCACGCTATTAATAATTTTTTCTTTTAAATCCACTGCCCTAGCTTTATAATTTATGTCAACAAGAAGTTGTTCAACCTTATTTTTTATTTCATCTTTCCTAATGATGCCAGTTTCATCTTTCTCAAACCCCAGTCCTACTTTCCAGACATCACAAATATAACTCTCGTAGAGGAACTGATCAACAAAGTATGGCCAGCAGAGGAAAAGAACTCCGTTGCTCAGACCTTCTGTAGTAGAATTCCAGCAATGGCTCATGAAACAAGCAACTGACGGATGACTCAAAACTTTTTCGTGAGGAGCCCAAATTACTATTTTTCCACGACACCCTATTCGCCCTTCAAATTCTTGTCGGTGAGCTTCTTCATTTGTCATACCAGGACGCAAAACCCATAGAAAAGGATTCTTGGTTAGTTCAAGTCCTAAAGCCAGTTCTTGAAATTGTGTTTGATAAAAAATAGTACGGCTTCCAAAGGCGGCATAAATAACCGAACAAACTGGTTGTTGATCAAGCCATGACAAGCAGTCATCATCCTCGGCCCAAAAAATTGCATGCCTGATTTCCAGGCTTGCAACTTGCGGGAAGTGCACCTACTGGTAATATTTCTGGAAATAATGAAAATGTAGATGGCTCCAATTCGTAAGCTGTATTGCATATTATGAAGTCCGCTAATTTAAAACATTGATTATTTTCAGAGAGAAATTGAAAGAAGCTCTTTTGTACTGCTATATCGCGGATGCAAGCCCATCCAAATGTTTCCGTTTTGAGAGCAGGCATTGTGGCTGATAGATGAAGCATCTACTTCTTTAAAATGGTTCCTGCATTAAAATTTATTTAATTTTGACCCGTATTCTACAGTGTAAATCTCAATGACCAAACAACAATAACTCCCTTATGATAATTACAATATATATCAATATATAAATCTCGGGATGAGTGATAATCGAACTAATGACCTGAGATTAGAGCTGGCTACTTGTGCGAGTTTGAACCGCCCGCTCGGGACCGGCTCGTGGGGAAGCCCAGATTTATTCGGTTCGAACAAGGCCGATTCAAAACCGCACAATTCGTTAAATATTACGAGCCGATTATGAATATTATATTAGAAAACCAGGACCGGAAGCTCGCCAACCCGGCTCGTGAACCCGCCGCCAACCCATGTATAATTTATAAAGAAAAGTCTTTTTCTTGAAAAGGTTCTTTTACGTTTACGATTCACGTGCCAGTTGCGAATCATTATTTTTCGGTTCAAACGCGGCCCGAACGGGATTCATTACTCTACCGGGTCGGTTCAATGTTAAGGTTTCCAGTGCCCAACCCGTATGCGGCCCGGCCCGAACCGCACGGACCACACAAGTGGCCT
Source organism: Apium graveolens (assembly GCF_009905375.1). Lineage (NCBI taxonomy): Eukaryota > Viridiplantae > Streptophyta > Magnoliopsida > Apiales > Apiaceae > Apium > Apium graveolens. Next base: position 12,019 of record NW_027417206.1, on the reverse strand, counting down.
GCTCTACCTGGGGATGACCAGAGACTTACCATTAAGCTATCCCTCTCAAATTTTTTATTAGGTTCCGAAAATAAAAAATTTGCATCTCATGAGGAAGATAAAAAGTTTGCATCTCACGGGAAAATAATAAGCCATTAGGAAGATAAAAAAATCATTCCTATCCCCATCTAGTTCCAATCCATCCGGAATCGAAACCAAGCGCATCATGTCATCATCCACATCAATTTCGTTTTTTGACATCGCTTTTAGGACACACAAGTGATTAAAATCAGTGTTTACAAATGTAAATTTAAAACCATGTTCTGCAATTTTTTGCATAAGCTTCATTATTGGAATTACATGGCCTTGTGCAGGGTATAGTATTGCTATTACATGCAGAAGCGTGCTCATATCTTTGTCGTTAACTTGATACTTCTTGCATTCTTTTAGCACGCTAGTACTGCTTATTGTGTGTAATTTTATTTTTTTAATATTTGACCAGCATAGCTTTTTATGATAAACTTGAAAACATAGTTAAAAGGTCATGTCAAGTTAACTAAGGGAGAAAGTTATAGTTTTTCTGAAAGAATTTTTTTAGTTAATTAGGTACAATCACCTAAACTAGAATTTTTAGTTTCAATATTGATTTGATGTTTGTCATGTTTATACATTTACCACATCATCAAACAACTATATAAACATGCTTTAGTGTGTTCTACATGAAATTTAAGGGAAAGGTAAATTTGAAAATAGTTGGTTTCAAAATGTATTTAATAATTGAAGTTAATTTTTTATTTTAGCATTAAAAGACATTTTTAATGCCAAATTATAGCAATTACCATAATCATTTTATATGTTGCGCTAAAAACTCAATTCTAAAAGGGTTCTTTATATCTTTTGGATGCAAATATGCATAAATACATCATTGATTTCAAAATTGAAATCAATGATACATTTATGCATGCATACCACATCATCAAGTAATCACAAATGACATTAATATTGGTGAACTTTATATAAAATTTAGGAAAAAGAGAAAGACAAAAATTAGTAAAATTAGAAATATTTGGATGCAAAATGCAACTAATATTGGAGTTGAAATTTTATTTTAGTAACAAAAAAAAAATACTTCTTACACCGAACTCAGTTTTGTTCGAGCTCGTATATGAACTACTTCGAGTATCGTAGTATGGAAACTCAATTCCTCTCGAGCTTGTTTAAAAATTTCATCTATTTTTTTAAAATTCATTTTTATTATATTTGAATCAAATTTTATTTAATTTTTTATAAATTTTTTATTCTTTTAAGTGTTGAACTAGCGAGCCAACTCGGATTAACTCATTTAAATTCGACTCGTTTCATTTAGCTCATGGGTATAGTAAACTCAGCTAGCTTGTCTATTATAAATAAGTCAAATTTGATCACAGATTTAATCTCGTTTATCTTAGATGAAAAGACTTGTCTTTTTCAAAAATACCCAATTAAACTCGTTTATTAAATAACTATCTCAACTTGAATTACATCCGAGTTATATGTAATTCAATTTTTGATGTCCACCAAATTATCTTGATACGAGAAAATATGCAAGTTTGGAGTTGGTTTGTCTAGTTATTCAAATTATGCATTGGTTATAATTAAGGACTATATAATATTTTTTGTTGTATATGAATTTTTTACTAATATTTAATAAAATTTAAGGAAAAAATAAATAAAAGATACACATGTACAAAGTATACCGGTAATAATATGCATTATCTGTATCACAAGATCAAGTTAAAAATTTAAAATAATTATGTATTTATTTTAGTTTCAACTTAAAATAATTATGTATTTATTTTAGTTATTGCAAAAAGTAGTATTCAAACAATTCCGAAAATATGATGTAACTCTTTTAATAAATGCATTTTCACCTAATTCATCTCATAATTGCCCCAACTAAAAATATCCAATGATCCAAATTAAAATTAACTTAAAGTCCTAAACCAGTCATTAATATCTTGTAAAAAAAAAAACCTTTCATAAATATGAATTTGGGTGATTTAACTTGTAAAATTTAATATTCCAACTCTATTTCTCACTTAAAAATAGTTGCTTTGGATCTGTACAAATGTATATAGGCTGGCTAACACCATTTTAGTGACACCTAACATTGAGATGTTTATTTTAATGCAAACTTATTTCTTTACGACACAACACAAAGTATGTATGCAACTAGATTATAAGCTGAATAAATAGAAAATATAGGCACCTGCATGCATGCGGGAAACCTGTAAAATTTTAAGCATATATAAATTGCAGGTAAACATAAACCAAACATGAATGCAAGTTTTGGTATCATTATTTAAATAGATAATTGGCAATTTTATAATATAGAGCAAACTGCAAAATCACACATGAATTGAAATAAAAAGCCAGTTTATATTTATACATGAACTAGGCTAAAAGCATAAAGACAATACAATTACAAAACATACGGCATGGGCAGGGGCGGAACCAGGAATCTAACACGGGGGACCAAAATAAATAAAAGTAGAAAACATACTGATTTATTTGAGATGTGCACGTGATCAAATAAAAAAAATCAATGATCTCCTGGGCAGAAATGGTCTCCGCAACCTCCTTTTCAATATACACTATCAAATAATCCCTAAGAAATTCATCTTTCATTCGATTGCGAAGACTTTTTTTCACAATTTTCATAGCAGAAAAAGATCGTTCAGATGTTGCAGTAGATGCTCGAAGAGTCAAGACAAGCCTTAATAATCTATCAACTAATGGATACATCTCAGCTTTCCTGTGGTTACCAATCCATGACAAAAATCACCAAGAGTAGACAGATTCTTCAAATCTGGATGAACCGGAACATCTAACCCATAATGTTGTAGTTCACACTGTAGATGGATTTTTTCATCTCCCAAAAAATCTTCTGGATAAAACTTTTCAGCTAACTTGCAAATGTTCTCTATGTTTAAAGACCTGTAACCATCCCTAGGATTTAGTGATGCACTTAAAATGAAAAGCTCCGTCATTTGTTCACTGAATCTATTGTTTAGCTCCTGTAATTGTTGATCACGTATTAACGAATTGAAATCAATAATTTCATCAGTGTTCTCAGAATCAATACCTTCATTAACAATCTCTGGATTTTGAGGATTTTGCTCGGAGTTTCTGTTTATCCCACCAAAAATCAGAGGCTCAACTCCAACTCCATCTCCAGTGACTTCAATTGAGGCGGCAAAACGTTCTTCATCTTCACAAGTAGTTGTTTTCTTCTTCTTGGGTTGAAAATAAGATGTAATCTCTTTTCTCTTACTCATAGTTACGGATTAGATACAAAGGTAGAGTAGATAAATAGAGATGATATTAGGGATGTAATTTTGTAACTTGTATGTATAGTGTGTGTTGGGGGTTTTGGGACCGGAGCAGAACAACTGAACAAGTATGTTTTATTTTTAGACTTTAGTTTTAAACATCTTTTTTTTTGTTTCAAATTGTACTATCTTTATCTTATATGTTTATTTATTAATTATTAAGATTAATGAATAAATTCCATGATTTCCATCTAATCAATATTATTTTGAATGAAATAATTAACAAAATCAATAAAATTTTGTATAATCAATTCTCAATTTCAATTTTTTTTTAAATCTAGGGGGACCAAAAAAATTTTTGATAGTAAATTTTAAAATTTTATATTAAAATTTTGGGGTTATTCCGCAGTTGGCGGGGACCGGGGCTCCCTTCGATCCCCCTAGTTCCTCCCCTGGGCATGGGGCAGGTCTTTCATAGGACTATGCATTCCAAATTATTTGCATTACAATTAATTAATTGTTTTGACTGAACCTTAGAACCAGTAAAATAAATTCTTATATTTTGAAATATTTGTATTCGTTAAACTTGAGTCTCAACACTACATTTCAACTTAATATTGTCAAAAGAAGTGAATCAACACTTCATTTTCAATCAATATCAACCAAGAATGTAATTTCACAAGCAATATATATAAGGCCAACCATTTATAAGCTAGTAGTTTATTATATTGAGGTTTGATTAAGAAAGCTAGAAATAAAGAAAAGGAGCCCTTTCCAATTAAGAAATTAGCTAAAACAGTTTCTTCAAATCTTGAAGTAAAGGGTTCTCAAACACTTAAACATAACACACAGACATAACACACAGTAACTGAATAAAATTATTAGAGGCCACTTCTAATAAGAAAATGAAATGCCATTGATCAACCTACATTTAACCAGCTTGCTTGGAGGACTTCAACTTGCATTCTTCAGCTTCTTCACTTCCTCCTTAAGCTCCTCCAACTTCCTCAATTCTTCTTCTAAAACTGTCATTTTGCCTGAGCACCTAGGACGTGCAATTTGAGAAGAACTAACCCTGATTCTCCAAAAAACAATGCAAATACTTTAGTCTTACAAACATATAAATATAACTAAATTTTTTTATTAAATTTAATATAGCAAACTAAATTTAGAATCAGAATGCTTGATCTTATCTAGGACGTGCAATCTGAGAAGAACTCGATTTTGTTTATTGAATAACCAACTCGTCTCGTATTAATTACATCCCAATTATAGTAATTCAAATTTTAATATAAAGAAATTTGTCGATACACCTTTTATTTTGATACAAAAAATTATGAAAATTTAAAGTTAGTTTATGTAGTTTGAAATTCTTTTAATCGGTTACAATAACTACACTATTTTTTTTCCGCCAACCAACTTGTCTCACCTCATTTAAACCGACTCGTGAACTTACGAGTAAACTCTCGATTCGGCTCACTACAAAAAAATAAGGCTAAATACAATTGCACAAATACAACCAGAGTTAATTTCAACCACCTTCAGTTGAATTTAAGGGCACGACTGAATAAAACCGCATGCGGTCGTATTTAAATACGATCGTATTATGTGATCGAATTTAGTAATAATTATGACTGAATAAATACAACCGTATTTATATGCAACCATATACAGTTGGGTTTCGGCGTGCTACTAAATTTAACCTCCCTCGGTCGAATTTAGCCTTACCAAAAAATGGAGGAAATTTTCCCGCCAACAAAATTTTTTGACACTGCTAAATTCAACCGATTTCGGTCGAATTCGATATTTGAAAATGGAGGGAAATTTCCCGCACTTTTAAAAATTTAGTTGCAAAAGTGGAGGGAAATTTCCCTCCTTTCTGAAAATTATAATTTCAGAAAAATTCAATTGTGTTTATCTAACATGACAGTATTCGATTGTATTTAGTACTATTATAATATTTTTTTTAAAGAAAATTATTTGAAGGTTAGTAAATATTTTGAAAAAAATTATATATAAAAGTTAGAATAAAATTTACACGGAAGTTAAATTTTTAGTTTTTGCAAAAAAGATCATTATGGTAAGCGCATTTTCAAATTTCTTTTATTCGATGCATAACAAAAATTGAAAATTTATAAAAGTAGATTGACCAATACTTCTTACTAGTGTTTAGTCCCATATTAATGTTTCAATTTTTTTAAAAATATTTATGAATGATCTAACTATAAGGATGATGTCAAGATATATGTATTTTAGCTATATAATAATTTTTTTATAAAAATATGAAAGTATTTGGTTTGCTATTTTAATAGTTAAATAATAGTTTTACCGGTACTTCTTACTAGTATTTTGTCCCATACAAATATTTTGATTTTTTTTGAATGATCCAATTTTAGGATGTCAAGATGTATATATTTTAGTGATATGATAAGATTTTAAGAAAATAAATAAATTTATCTATTTTGCTATTTTAATAGTCAACTATTAGTTTGACTCAGTTAAAGACAAGGGTTTGTCTTTAAACTAGTCAAGTTCAGTCACAAATTTAAGCTCCTTTAACTAAAACGAGGTACTCGTATCATTTAAAAATGCTTGAACTCAAATATGTTTATTGAATAACAGGCTCGTTTTGTTTATACCCCAATTATTGAATTTTTTTTCCGATGTTATGCAATTTATCAATACACCTTTTATCTATATACGAAAAATTATGCAAATTTGGAATTAGTTTGAATAATTTGAAATTCTTTTAACCCTTTTATTTTGATATGAAAAAGTATGCAAATTTAGAGTTAGTTTGTCTAGTCATAATAACTACTCTAAATTTTTTAATAACAGCAAATATAGTAACAATTTTCAAAAAAAAATAATATTCCAATTTTGGCTGCCTCTGTATACATAGATATTTGTAAGTTGTTGCCGGCTCGCAGCCACAGTTATTTGTACGTTGTTGCCGGCTCCCAGCCACAGTTATTTTAATGGAATACTATTTCTTTACAACAGAGCACAAAGCAATAGACATAAATAGAATGGTACTTATGTGCATGGTGGAATTCCATAAAGCTTCAAGCATGTATATTTATAAACAGCATGGGTTCGTAAACCAAACATGAAAGCAAGTTTTGGTGTCGGTGATTAGTTAAGCAAAAAAAACAACACACTCATAATATAACATATATAGAGCAAACTGCAAAACCAGACATGAACCAAAATGCAAAACCAGTTTCTTTGTGCTAGCTTGTACAAACTATGCCACAAGCATATAAATATATACACTTACAAAACTACACAACGAGGTACAGGGAGAGCTCAAGGCATGCCTTCATGTGATTATGCATTAATGGTTTCAAGTGAACCTTAGAACCAGTACTATACATTGAATTATTAAATTTTGAAATATTTGTGTCTGTCAACTCTGAGAGTCAACACTACATTTCAACTTAATACTATACAAAGAAATGAATCAGTACTTCATTTTAAATTAATATCAGTACTGAAATTTTTTTATTACAGGTAGCTTCTAATAAGAAGTGATATGCCATTGATCAAACTGTATTCAACCAGCTTGCCTGGAGGACGTCAGTTTGCATCCTTCTTCACCTTCTTCCTTTCCTCCTTCAGCTCCCCAATCCCTTCCTCCAATTTTCGCACTCTTTCTTCAAGAATTTCCATTTTGCCTGAGCACCTAGGACGTGCTCTCTGAGAAGAACTAGCCTGCTGCTGATTCTCCTAAAAATAATGCATCTACTTTAGTCTTATAAACATATAAATACAACTAAATTTTTTAGTTAAATATTATTTAGCAAACTATATTTAGAATCAGAAGGCTTGATCTTACCTCATCACTAGGCCTATTTTCGGGTACTGGAACCCTATTTTGGTTCTTCTTCAGAATGAGGAGTGTGGGATCATTTGGATCTGCAATGAAATTGTCTCTAAATCCTTCCTTTACAGCTGGAGGCACTCTTTGGCATATCTTGATAATTCCTTTAACATTGGCTAAATGATATTTGAGTCTTGTAATGCCGGACACTGGGTGTGAGCAATAGTTGCACACTGCATAGGTTCTGGTACCCATCTCTTGCTTTGTGCCATGATCCCAAGCATAGTCCACTTCTCTGTTGTTCACTGTGCGATAGATATTATAATTTTAGCATATATTCTACTAGCTTATCAAAATTCTTAAGATTTTGTATCCATTAAAGAATAAAAGAAATATTTAAATTAAATATACATGCTTGTTCTATTTTTTCTTTAAAGTAACTTTTGAAAAATAATTTTTTAATGACACATATTGTCCACAAATATTTTTAAAAAATCAAACAAACAAATAAAAGTAAAATAGTGCATCCACGGGTAACTAAAACTGATTTAACTTACTTGTTGATAGTGATGCTGGAAATTGATGGATCTGACTAAAAAATCAATTGATTAGTACTGTTGAGATGTAAAATTAATTGAGATATGAGTTTTGGAACAATTGATGAAGAAATGTAAATAAAACTAGGACAAAGAAATGTTTAGGCCCCCAATACCTTACCCTTCAAAGTCTCTGGTATGAGATGGTACCCGGACTATGAATTTAGGACAGTGACCTTCAAAGTCTCTGGTATGAGATGGTACCCAAACTATGAATTTAGGAAGTGAAATGTTTGATGCGGCCAGTAAGCAACTTGTATGTTACCCTCGAGAACGTTTTTATATTGATATGAGTCACCTTGACTAATTAGATTAGGGATTGAATATTATAATATAATTATAATATGAGTATTTTAGCCTCCCGATTTTATTTTAAATTACATGAAAATATTATTCTTATTTATTCTATTTTTCTATTATTTAAATATAAGTGATAATTTTTTAATATATAAATTAGTTCATTTATTTAATAATCAACTGTTATTTATATTTCCTTAAACTAGGAAAAATTATATATAGAAAATATCAACAAGTAATAAAAAAGTAAGAATTAATCTAAAACTTTAACATTGTACAAACAATGATTTATGAATTAATGAAAAAAAAGCGGGCGTAGAAAAGAATTTTTAATAATTTTAATTACTTTTAAATTTATGGTTAAATTTCGTTGTTGAACAAAAACCATTATCTTATAGTTTATTAAAATCTCTTAAATTTCATTGAATTACTAAAATAAAGGTACATATAACCAAATTCATGATATAAGAAAAAAATTATTCTTTTAAAATTACTAAAAAACAAGGAACCCATTTAAATATATCGTTTATTATCATAGATATACAGTACGATATTTTAGAAATAAATATTATTTAACATATTTGATAGTTGAATAATAAAATAAAATAAATAAATGGTTAATGTAAAATAGTATACAAAGACATATTAGAGGCATATATAAGTTGAATACTACTATTTTTTATTTTTTTATTTCAATTTTCGAATTTATATTATAATTTATATTATATGAAAATTTTGAGTTTATTAGTTTCATTATTAAACTTAATAATAATTTCAATTATATAATCATACAATAAAAGAGTATCAAGTTATGAAAATCAAAATTTCATTCAATAATATGTAAACAGATCACATTTTTTGCAATGAGAATAAATAAATAAATATATATATATATACATATTTATCGATAATTTGTAGAGAGTAAAATTAAATTGTTACTGTAAAGTTTGCAACAGATTTTACATGATATAATTTGTTGTGCAAGGCATTCCTGTACCTCAACAACACTAAGTCAAATTGACAACCTAAGTAAGTTGTATTGTTATCTTAGTTTGTATTTGTACTTGTAACATTTTAAAGTTTGTAAAAATGCAAAGGAGCATTGGAGTCTTTTTTCTTAAACAGTATCAAGCCTAAAGATTATATCTGGGAGAAGATCAAGAATATCATGCCTCAGAAGAATTTTGAAGAAGTTTAGAGTTGAATAAATCTGTTTGGATAAAAATACTCTAAGTCAAGATCTCTACAAGTCACAGATTTAGTGTTATACATAAGTCACTCGAGAACTCCAAATGACTTATTTAGTTTACTAAAGGTTAATGGCATGTCTTATTGTACAATGTGTAAACCAGCAGTTAACTAAATTATAAAGTTAACACCGGTCCTTTGTTAGCAGTAATAATTTAGATAGAAAAATCTTGTAACACTCTCAAGGAAATATTTTCAACCCTTATTTTCTTGGAAATAGATTCAACATCCATGACTCTTATAAAAGTATTATTCTGAATATAATTCTCCATTGTGCAACCATAAATTTATCGCAACATACGCAATTCTGCAGTCTCCAACCTACGTCCTTCGGATTTCTTCAATGGCCAACACTCGAAACCATACATCAATGTCGGTCTAACTGTCAATCTATAGAATTTATCTTTCAACTTCACAAGTACGCTCTTATCACATAAAAATACAATAACAGCCTTCCATCTAATCCAACTTGCCTTAATACGATGTGTAACATCAGCAAGAATATCACCGTTGCTCTTGATGATAAAGCCCATATAGTTAAAACTATTAGTTTGTGGAACACGGTCATCTAGAATGTAAATGGCAACATCCATCTCTTGATTCTTTTCACTGAAATTATCCCAAATATACATTGTCTTAGTAACAACTCAAACATAATCCGTGAGCCTCTAATGATGCACTCCACCATTCTAAGCTTGTATTAACCTCAACTTTAAATTCCATAACTAATACAATATCTTCCGCAAGCAATATACACCAAGGAACATGAGCTTGGATGGTACTAGTAATCACATCTAAAATAATAATGAAAAGCAAGGGGTTTAATACCGACCACTGATGAAGGCCCACCTCAACTGAAAAATATTGAGTATCTCTTAACGATGTCTGAACAAACGTCATTATCGCTGAATACATATCCTGAATAACATCTCCATACCCAGGCGGAACCCCTTGAGCCTCTAAAGATCTCCAAATTATTGCACGTGAGACACTATCATAAGCCTTTTCAAGATCTATAAACACCATATAAATATTTTTATAATGCTTCCGATTATTTCTTCATGAGGCAACGAACAAGATATATCGCATCGTTGACCCTGCCAGGCATAAAAACCATATTGATTGGTAGAAATATAAACGATTCCCCTAAACCTGCACTAAATAACTCGTTCTTAGAATTTCATTGTATAATTAAGTAACTTAATACCACAATAGTTACTACAACATTGAGCATCACCTTTATTCTTACAGACTCAACCGCCAATCACTAGCCACCTCGGTTGTCCGAAATATAACATTAAAGAGATTCATCAACTAATTCATACCATTTTCTTCCAGACATTGTCAAAATTCAGTTGAAATCTCATCTAAATCTATTGTATTACCCTTAACCATCTATTATTCCCTAACAATATAACAACATAATTACAGAAATGTGGTTGAATGGAACTCTTGTTACTTTCTACTTTTTTGAAAATAATATACAACCGTGTTTGTGAATATGCAAGAATGCAAATAAGACTTTAAAAGTATTCAACTAACACAAAGTAAATAACACAAGTTTAAATTTTTTTGATGGATTTGTCGTTCGACCAGAGATGAATATATTGAAGAAATCTCTGTGATGCAAAATGGACACAGATGCTTACAAATGTTTCTTACAACTTAAAACTTAAGAGTACTAAAGATACAGATTGCTTGTTCTTATTGTTGTTCTAGTTAAGTTCTAAGATACTTCATACACTTGGTTTATTTATTCACCAAGATTACATGTGTAATAAGACAAAAATAATATTTCCATCAGTTAGTTCCAAGCATATCTTCTTCATTTTTCTGTCGAATGCAATCCAACTTAGATACAACATCTTTGAACGACCTTGTTTTGCATGGAAATGGAAATGCTTCATTTTCTTCTAACACCTGCAATGAGGCTGCCACATTCCCTCTGTGCACTATCAACTCATGTGACTCTGTCAGCTTCTGTCAAGTCACTATCAACTGCTCTCTTTGTTGATTATCTATTGAAGCTTCATAGGTGTTATATGTTGACACTATATTAGTATCATCCGTTGAAGTTTTCTTGATAACAACCGTTGACAATTTATCTGATATCCGTTGAAGGCTTCTTGACTCGCTTATTCGTTGAGGGTATATGAAGTTATCCGTTGAAACTTTTAGAGTCATCCGTTGAAGTTGTAGACTGGGAGTTGAAGATGTTCCTTAGCAGTTGATATTCTTTCACTTATACAAAATTACAAAGTATTTTATATTTACAATTAGCCCACCTATTTTGTATATCTTTCTAGTTATCAACACGACTTAAAAAAACTAACACTCCCCCAAATCCCTTAGCTATTATAGTGTACAGAATGTGCTATATACTTATTTAAATAAGCTACTCCTTTAACGGATAGATAACTGTGGTTATCCGTTGAAGGCTACAAAAGACACTTAATAAATCTACTTAAGGTGTTTTGGTATCATCAAGACTACAACATATTTCTTACAATCTCCCCAAATTTATGTCTAATGGAACTATAGGCATAAATTTAGGTTGACTTGATGATAACAAAACATCCTATTAAGATAATACAAAAAAAGTAGATAAATTTCAAAGTGCTGCATTAAAATTGAAATGTACAAAAAAGGTTAAAGAAGGTTTACATGTCATTATCAAGGTGCTTCTCTAGACTGAGCAAATCATTTTCTTTTCCTTGATTCCTTTGTTTTTTCCCCAATTTCTCATTATTTTTCTCAATTTGAAA